>NC_035169.2:13040103-13185070 GCF_001659605.2 Manihot esculenta | reverse complement strand
TCAATATAACCCATCAATAATAATTACTTGTACCGATTAAAGTGTTTAAATTCTAACTATATCACCAATATAGATAACAACTAAACTTTTAATAAACAATAATATTATCTGAAATAATATTAATTCCGCCAAAATAATTTATCTAATCTTATCAAAGATAATAATGCTTCTAACATAGACCTTCAATATTAATTCGGTTATCCAACATAGACCTTCAATATAATCTTAAAGGCAACTCTATCCACTTTTAAGTGATGAATCGAAATATTTATCAAGAAATACATTAGGAATCCATACACTCTATCTATGTCATGTTCTTAAAAGTTGGGTAGACTCTACAATCTTCCTTATTTTTCTCATAGCTAGAGTAACTAATATCTCATTAATGAGATAAACTAACCTCTTAATCATGCCTACCATCTCATAACTATCTAAAGTAACCCCTTAATCATACCTACATAACTATCACTTATTTTATGTGTGTATTCTTCTTGTATCTTCAATCCACTTTTACATAATGTTTAGATAATTAATCTTTTTTTAAAACCCTTCAATCTTGTATAATGATAATTAAAATTTTTTTCCCTCGAAGGTTACGACTGTATTTCGATATCAAACAATCATTACAGTAAAAAGTGAAAAAGAAGTTTGGTCACTAACATGTTCTAGCCTATTTCACCTACTCATGGCTCTCCTTTTTTTCATTTATCTTATATCATAATATTTATAAAATTTCTCTTTTTAATTATAAACAACACAAAAAACAATTATGTTTTTTCGAGTACATTATCGCTGTCATAGAATTTTTCTATACCTTATTACTGATGTCTCTAGTATTTTATTTTAAAAGGATATAAACTTTTATTAGAAGTCACTTCATAGCAATTCGAAACTTGTCATGATACAACTGCATCAAATATACGGCATCTACCATATCCTAGCAGATTCTTAAAAGTGATGCACATAATTTCCACTCAATGCTCCAATGTCCATAATGTAATCTGCAGCTTACAATACACACATTTGCAGCATTGAATAGATTATCGCGATCACGACTTTTGACTATCACCTCTATCTTCTAACACATGTTGAATGTCAAATAACATTCTTAGCCAACTTACAAAAACCTATAGTAGAGTTATATCCTGACCTTAACTTATAAGGTATAAACATTTGCTTATACTTGTTCCTTCTCCTTAATACCTAGAACGGCCTAAACGTTAGCTCTAATACCACTAACTGCAACACTCCTATAAGGTTATTTAACTAACCGAAATGGAGATATCACGTTCCGTGGTGCTTCTCTTATTTTTTCAATTAACTATTATCATGTATTAACGACACCGAGAGAGAAGATACAAAAATAAAGAATCGAAAGGTGAATAGAGTTAGGAGAAAGAACAAAGTCAATATCTACTTTTCTGAAGCCAAAATGGTGGTAAAGCGAGAAGTCTAATTTTTTGTGCGAAGGACGAAGTCGGGAAAATAAATTCGACAGCGAGTGACGGCATCGAAGAGAGCGTTTTATATTTTTCTACACCAATTAAGAATTTTAACTTAACTAACCAAGGATTAATATCTCACCATGGTTATTTAAGGTGTAGCGTAAAGTCCACCGTCAAGTAATAAAAGAATACAATATGGCCTGCTACCGACAGATGCTCCCCCACTTTCAATTCATATTTGGAAAGAATCACCAAATATTTTTAAATCTTAATTTATTGTGCCAAGAAATAAAATTTTGGATTTTTATGCCATTATCCTTTTTTTTTTCAAGCAACAATTTAATTTAGTCTACTAGTGAATGAGGATTTGGGGTAGCTGCGACACTTTGTCTATGCCTTATAACTTCAAATGCCAACTTACGTTTTATATCTAGACTGTGACACTACCTTTTAAGAGTTGTTTTATATCATAAATTGCACCTATTGGCATGCCAATTGCCGTTTCTTTGACAAGCTTTCCAAGTTATTTATTTTAGGTACTTCAGTATGCTCCTACTCTAAGTTATAGTCAAGTTTTGCCAATATTAAGGGTCTAATTCACTCATGGTCTCTTTATGAAAATTGTTCTCCTATATCTTAGATAATTCAGTGATTTCTTTTGTGGCTTTACTTTTATCTATAATCTTATAAACATTATTATTTGCATGTTAATTATTTTAGTCATACTAAACTTATTAAATTTTCATTAAGTAATTCATTCGACTTGAAAATCTATTAATATGGCTTGATTTTACATCGCTGCTATTTGCTAATTAAAGTCTTAACATTTATTATCTTTGGAACGCACCCGAAGGCTGCCTACGTACCTCCAATAATAACATAATGTTTATACTAACATAATTTATTCTAGCTAATAATCAACCGCATTATCACATTATGCTATTCAGAAATAATTTTATTCATTTATTCAATAATATATTGGAGGAATAAGGGTTATATCTAGAATCCAGTAAATAACTAAGGAAACATAAATAATTATATTTTCATAGCTATACTTTGCACAATATATTATTAAGAAACTAAATACCAATATTCAAAACATCTATGCATATATATATATATATACGCACATATTTATATATAAACAGATATCAATATAACCCATCAATAATAATTACTTGTACCGATTAAAGTGTTTAAAATCTAACTATATCACCAATATAGATAAGAACTAAACTTTCAATACAGAACAATATTATCTCAAATAATACTAATTCTGCCAAAATAATTTATCTAATCTTATCAAATATAATAATGCTTCTAGAAAGTTAAAAAGAATAAACTATGGCGGTGATTAATTCGGTTTTCCAACATAGACCTTCAATATATTCTTAAAGGGAACTCTATCCACTTCCAAATGATGAATCGAAGTATTTATCAAGAAATACGTAAGGAATTTATACACTCTATCTATGTCATATTCTTAAAAGTTGGGTAGACTCTACAATCTTTCTTATTTTTCTCCTAGCTAGAGTAACTAATATGTCATTAATGAGATAAACTAACTCATTAATCATACCTGCCATCTCATAACTATCTAAACTAACCCCTTAATCATACCTACCATATCATAACTATCATTTATTTTATATGTATTCTTCTTGTATCTTCAATCCACTTTTACATAATGTTTAGATAATTAATCTTACTTTAAAACCCTTCAATCTTGAATTATGATAATTCAAATTTATTTCCCTGGAAGGTTATGCCTATGTTTCAATCTTGAATTATGATAACCTTCCAGGGAAATAAATTTGAATTATTATAATATTTATAAAATTCCTCTTTTTAATGATAAACAACACAAAAACTGTAATACCCGGCTAGACTCCGGTATCGGAATCCCTACCGTCCGGTGGGATCTCGGATGTCGGAAACCTCTAGAAGGGTAAAACCATGTTTTTATAAAATGTTTTAATGTATTTTATGTTTTTAAGTAAAAAAAAAAAGGAAATTGAGTTTTGAATGAAAAAGACCAAGGAGACATTTCCAGATTCGGCCGCCGAACTTGCATGAGATGTGGGGGCACGTTCGGCTGCCGAAAGGTGGTCTGCCAGCCCTATATAAGAGCTCCATGGCTGAAACGGGCGAGTTTTCTCCCATTTTCGGCCACGGTGAGTTCATGCTCTCCTATGGTTTGTTTTTTATTTTTTCCTCCGATCTTTCATGTTTTAACAAGCTTTAAGTTGATTTGAAGAGATTTAAGCAAAAAGGAGCAAGTTTTGGAAACTTGGAGACCAAAGAGCGGATCTCTCCCATCTCCGAGTTGGATCGTCTCTCCTCTCGTTCTACAAGAGGTAAGAGTAGATCCATAGTTCCTTACATGTTTTAAGTAAGTTTTATGAGGTTTTATGGGGTAGAAATCCATGTGTAGTTTTATGTGAAGTTTATGGGTTTATGTTATGTTTATGAGCAATGTTGGTTGTTTGATGTGTTGTAGATGGGGTTTAGGATAGTTTGGAGCCCCTAGGAGCTTGTATACTGGAGTATGCATGTTGTAGAATAGGAAAATGCATGATTGTATGAGTTGGGAGGCATTTGTGCATGTTGGAGCCGAGTTTCTGCCCTTTGGGAGAAACCAGGTTCGGCAGCCGAAGGCTCTTTCGGCCGCCGAACCTGCCTGTGGTAGCATGAATCGGCTACCGAACCCTGCCCCCGAAAGTGGACTTTCGGCTCTGGAAGGGAGTTTCGGCCGCTGAAGGTGCCGCCGAACATGCATGAGTTTTGTCTCTGGAAGGAACCTTCGGCCGCCGAAAGTGCCGCCGAAGGTGCATGACTTTCGGCTCTGGAGGGACTTTCGGCCGCTGAACCTGCCGCCGAAAGTGCCCTGTTCAGCCATTTCTTGCATGTTTTCTATGATTGTTTTTAGGTGTTTTTAGGGGGTTTTTGGGAGAATGTTTAGACTATGTCAATATATGTTTGGTCCCTCATCTGAGTCCACCTGTGTAGGTTCGGACCCGAGGAACCGAGGAGGTTAGCAGTGCTAGCTGCTTCAGAGTCCTTAGAGCATCAGCCAGAGGTGAGTAGAACAGAACTATGCTTTAAATTTAATGAAATATTTAGCATGATCCATGCATCATAAATGCCATGTTTATGTAAGTTGTATTGCATTAGTGATCACGAATATGATGCATTGCATTTTTACTGTTGATGTGGATGGATGTTGGATGACCCACTAGCTCTCAGTATGTAACCTAGGAAGTCCAGGGCTGCCCATGCCACGCGTCCTGGCACCATGTCAGAAAGTCTCGGGCTGCCCATGCCACGCGTCCGGGCAAATGCATGATTGTTTATGAGAAATGAGAGTTATTGGTGACAAGTCCGTCCTTGATGTGAAATGTCTGTGCTATGATGCATTCCATGAAAGCATGAATAATTAAAATGTTTTATGGTTCTGCTCACTGGGCTTTTTTAGCTCACCCCATTCCCTTAACCCCCAGGTTTGCAGGTACAGGATAGACCAGGAGGTCAGCAGGAGTCAAGTTATGATTATGTAATAGCTAGATGTGGACATGATAAATGATGTAATATGATAGACATGTAATGTAATGAAGTTATTGAGGTTTAGAATTTGTGCTTGACCCCGGTTTATACAGTGTATCCCTTTTGAATACATGATCTGTGTTTTGAGATGTTTATGATGTACTAAGCTTAATGTATGTTATGATACCCCATTGGAGTATTTGATGAGGACTCCAGTGTGTGGTTTATGTTTATGTTATGTGCATGCACAGGTTAAGCTTGGTTAAGGAAAAGAAAAAGTTTATAGTGTTATGGTTATGTTTGATCATGTATGGGATTAAACAGGTTTACAGGTTTATGTTTGGCTTGCTACGGGTCCCGGCGGCCTTAAGCCGATCTGGATCCTAGCGCCGGTAGCAGTCCGGATTTCCGAGCTGTTACAGAGTGGTATCAGAGCCCTAGGTTCACATGGTCGGACCTATAGTGTGTCGGGCTCATAGATGTTATAGAAGGTCAAGCACAATAGGAAAGATCATGTCCACTAGGATAGGATGAGTAGTCCTGTCTTTTGATGATGATGTGAAATGCCATGATTATATGCATGTGCATTAATGATATGCTATGTATGTGATGTATGTGATGCGGGTTCATGTGTCTCCACATGAACCATATGATGCTGATGTGTGCTATGTGTTGTTTTCAGTAAACAGGATGAGGGGAACTCGTCGATCTGCACGATTGACTGGAGTACCACCGGAGGATGAGGGCATGAGTGCCCGTCCCCCTGCATTGCCAAGGGCAATGTCTAGTAGATCCAGCAGAGAAAGAGCAATAAGAGACCCTAGAAGGTCTTTGGATATGAGCAGAAGTAGATCAGTGAGGGGAACAGTTCAAGGCGGAATGTCAGTAGATGTGGGAGATGACATGGATGTGGATGTCTCTAGTATTTTATTTTAAAAGGATATAAACTTTTATTAGAAGTCACTTTATAGCAATTAGAAACGTGTCATAATACAACTGCATCAGATATAAGGCATCTACCATATCCTAGCAGATTCTTAAAAGCGATGCACACAATTTCCACTCAATGCTCCAATGTCCATAATGTAATCTGCAGCTTACAACACACACATTTGTAACATTGAATAGATTATTGCGATCACGACTTTAGACTATCACCTCTATCTTCTAACACATATTGAATGTCAAATAACATTCTTAGACAACTTACGAAAACCTATAGTAGAGTTATATCCTGACCTTAACTTATAAGATATATACATTTGCTTATACTTGTTCCTTCTCCTAAATACCTAGAACGGCCTAAACGTTAGCTCTAATACCACTAACTGCAACACCCCTATAAGGTTATTTAACTAACCGAAATGGAGATGTCACGTTCCGTGGTGCTTCTCTTATTTTTTGCAATTAATTGTTGTCATGTATTTCATGACATTTTTTCCTACCAAAAATACTCTAGAGTCTCCATCCTAAACTGGTTCTAATTCCATCTATGAATAATAAAATTTCACTTCAATGAACTCTCAACCTTTAACCCCCAAACTTCATTCAATCACAAACACAATTTTCAACTCAGATCAACGCTTCTAATAATTATACCAATATAAAATTCTTCTCATGCAATATTAATTACAACCCACATATCTATTATGTACATGCCATATTTGTACAACTTTCATTATATCAAGTGTTAATAGTGAGAAAGGAATCACAAATGAGTGTGTCTAGTTTAGTAATTTTTTTAGGGGCAATGGCATAAATATTCCAAATCTTTGAGGATTTTAAATTTTAATCCAAAAGTTTTTTCCTCTCGAAAATTCAGCAGAGTCTCCTCTATATATTGGTCCTCATTCCATCTATCAATGATAAAATTTCAATTCAGTGAACTCTCAATCTTAACTTTCCTAAACTTCCTTCAACCACAAACACAATTTTCAACTCAAATCAACACTTCATAGGTACCAAGTGTCAACAATGAGAAAGGAATAATGGATTGAGTGACCACATTATTTATTAATATACTTTTAGATAATGGCATAAAAAATTTAAAACTTTAAGGATTTTTGCATTTTAATTAAAAAGATTTAATTGCTATAATAACTTAGAATTTAAAAACATTTAGCGATTCAATTCAAATTTGAAATGTAAATGGGAGAGCATTTGCCGGCTGCTAACGTGGCGTTCCTTATGTATTTTTTTATTACTCAATGGTGGATCATGCGCTACACATTGAATAACCAATGTGAGAAATTAACTACCGGTTAATGGTAAAAATTCAAGTCTGGTGTTTAACTAACCTGACTTAAAGTCAAATTTGGAAATTGTTGCCAGAGCAGTTCAACTACGCCTATCCTATGCGAAGCAACGCTGCAGTCTACAACATCTAGAGAGCTCAAATCATAGTCGTCTAATAACCTAGGATCCTTAGTCATCAGTACCACCGCCGGTGCAGTCTGTGCTACGTGAGTGATCTTACACTCCTTAATTACAGTCAACATTGTCTTCATATCAAATTTACCCATGGACACCACCGCCGCTCCCATAGGTAAAGCCCTCACGAAATAACATAAACCATAAACATGAAAATAAGGCAACGAAAAAAAGGAAGTTACATCTGCCATCCAGGTCGTGTAAACCTCATGACTTACAGCCACCATACATGTGAAATTTCAATGAGTCAAAACCACTCCATTAACTCGATCAGTAGTCCGTGAGGATAGAGAATCATCGCAGGGTTCAATTGGTAAACCTCTCCTCCTTTCATTTCTCCACAGTAAGCTAGACTCATCATCAGCGATTCAAACTCGGGAGAGTCGAGTACGATTGTTTTGAGATTAGGAATTATATGAGTAGGATTCGACGTTACGAACACAATTACAGGTTTTGACAGCTGAATTTGGTGGAGAATCTCAGGTTTAAAGATAATTGATTTTTAAGGAGAGGTAACGACACGAAGAGAGAAGATACAAAAATAAAATATCAAAAGGTGAATAAAGTTAGGAGAAAGAACGAAGGCAATATCTCCTTCTATGAGGCCAAAATGGTGGTAAAGCAAGAAGGCTAATTTTTTGTGCGAAGGACGAAGTCGAGAAATTAAATTTGACAGCGAGTGACGGCGTCGATGAGAGCGTTTTAGGTTTTTCTACACCATTTAAGAATTTTAACTTAACTAACCAAGGATTAATATCTCACCTTGGTTATCCAAGGTGTAGCGTAGAGTTCACCGTCAAGTAATAAAAAAATACAATATGGCCTACTACCGACAGATGCTCCCTCACTTTCATTTCAAATTTTGAAAGAATCGCCAAAGATTTTTAAATCTAATTTATTGTGCCAGTAAATAAAATTATGGATTTTTTATACCATTATCCTTTTTTTTTCAAGCAACAATTTCATTTAGTCTGCTAGTGAATGACGATTTGGGATAGCTACGACACTTCGTCTATGCCTTATAACTTCAAATGCCAACTTACGTTTTATGTCTAGACTATGACACTGCCTTTCAAGTGTTGTTTTATATCATAAATTGCACCTATTGGCATGCCAATTGCCGTTTCTTTGACAAGCTTTCCAAGTTATTCATTTTAGGTACTTCTGTATGCTTCTATATATCCTAAGTTATAGTCAAGTTTTGACAATATTAAGGGTCTAATTCACTGACGGTCTCTTTACGAAAGTTGTTCTCCTATATCTTAGCTAATTCAGTTATTTTCTTTGTGGCTTTATTTTTATCTATAATCTTATAATTATAATTATTTGTATATTAATTATTTTAGTCATATTAAACTTATTAAATTTTCATTAAGTAACTTATTCAACGTGAAAATCTATTAATATGGCTTGAATTTACATCGCTGCTATTTGCTAATTAAAGTCTTAACATTTATTATCTTTGGACCGCACCCGAAGGCTGCCTACGTACCTCCAATAGAGGATCATGTCCACATAGCTCTTAACAATAGATAATAACATAAAGTTTATACTAACATAATTAATTCTTGCTAATAATCAACCACATTACCACATTATATCTACAATCCAGTAAATAACTAAGGAAACATAAATAATTATATTTTCCTAGCTATATTTTGCACAATATTATTAAGAAACTAAATATCAATATTCAAAACATGTATATATATATATATACACACAAATTTGTATATAAACAAATATCAATATAACTCATCAATAATAATTACTTGTACCGATTAAAGCGTTTAAAATCTAACTATATCTCCAATATAGATAACAACTACTCTTTTAATAAACAATAACTATCTAAACTAACCCCTTAATCATACCTACCATCTTATAACTATCACTTATTTTATGTGTGTATTCTTCTTGTATCTTCAATCCACTTTTACATAATGTTTAGATAATTAATCTTTCTTTAAAACCCTTCAATCTTGTATTATGATAATTCAAATTTATTTCCTTAGAAGGTTATGACTATGTTTCGATATCAAACAATCGTTACACTAAAAAGTGAACAAGAAGATTGGTCACTGACATGTTCTAGCCTTTTTCACCTACTCATGACTCTCCTTTTTTTCATTTCTCTTGTATTATAATATATATATAAAATTCCTCCTTTTAATTACAAACAACACAAAAAACAAATATGTTTTTCGGGTACATTGTCGCTATCATAGAATTTTTCTATACCTTATTGCTGATGTCTCTAGTATTTTATTTTAAAAGGATATAAACTTTTATTAGAAGTCACTTCATAGTAAATAGAAACATTTCATGATACAACTGCATCAGATATAAGGCATCTACCATATCCTAGCAAATTCTTAAAAGTGATGCACACAATTTCCAATCAATGCTCCAATATCCATAATGTAATCTGCAGCTTACAATACACACATTTGCAGCATTGAATAGATTATCGCGATCACGACTTTAGACTATCACCTCTATCTTCTAATACATGTTGAATGTCAAATAAATTTCTTAGCCAATTTACAAAAACCTATAGTAGAGTTATATCCTGACCTTAACTTATAAGGTATATACATTTGCATATACTTGTTCCTTCTCCTTAATACTTAGAACGGCCTAAACGTTAGCTCCAATACCACTAACTGCAACACTCCTATAAGGATATTTAACTAACTGAAATGGAGATGTCACGTTTCGTGGTGCTTCTCTTATTTTTTCAATTAACTATTATCATGTATGTCATGATATTTTTTCCTACCGAAAATACTCTAGAGTCTCCTTTCTAAACTGGTTCTAATTCCATCTATGAATAATAAAATTTCACTTCAATGAACTCTCAACCTTTAACCCCCAAAATTCATTCAATCACAAACACAATTTTCAATTCAGATCAACGCTTCTAATAATTATACCAAAATAAAATTCTTCTCATGCAATATTAATTACAACCCACATATCTATTATGTACATGCCATATTTGTACAATTTTCATTACGTCAAGTGTCAATAGTGAGAAATGAATCACGAATGAGTGTCTTGTTTAGTAATATTTTTTAGGGCCAATGGTATAAATATTCCAAATCTTTGAGGATTTTAAATTTTAATCCAAAAGTTTTTTCCTATCGAAAATTCGGCAGAGTCTCCTATATATATTGGTCCTCATTCCATCTGTCAATGATAAAATTTCAATTCAGTGAACTCTCAATCTTAACTTTCCTAAACATCCTTCAACCACAAACACAATATTCAACTCAAATCAACACTTCATAGGTACCAAGTGTCAATAATGAGAAATGAATAATGGATTGAGTGAGCACATTATTTATTAATATATTTTTAGATAATGGCATAAAAAATTTAAACCTTTAAGGATTTTTGCATTTTAATTAAAAAGATTTTACTTGCTACAATAACTTAGAATTTAAAAACATTTAGCGATTCAATTCAAATTTGAAAGGTAAGTGGGGGAACATTTGCCGGTGGCTAACGTGACGTTCCATATGTATTTTTTTATTATTTCACGGTGGATTATACGCTACACATTAAATAACCAATGTGAGAAATTAACCACCGGTTAATGCTAAAAACCCAAGTTTGGTGTTTAACTGACATGACTTAAAGTCAAATTTGAAAATTGTTGCCGAAATAGTTTAACTACGCTTTTCCTAAGCGAAGCAATTCTGCAGGTTACAACATCTAGAGAGCTCAAATCATAGTCGTCTAACAACCTAGGATCCTTAGTCATCAGCACTACCGCCGGTGCAGTCTGTGCTACGTGAATGACCTTACTCTCAAGAATTACTGTCAACATTGTCTTTATATCAAATTAATAAATATCAAATCCTGGAAATAAATTTAGAGATAATTATTTTTATATTCTTACAATTTACTCTAATTAATTAAAATATTAATATAATTTTAAAATTATATTAAAATATTTTTATATTCATATTCAATTAAATAAAAAAATATTTATTAATATTTATTTATTTTAATTGTTAACTTTATTTTAAATAATTAAAATATCTATATAATTTTAATATTATATAAAATACTCTTATATTTTTATTATGTTAATTAAGAATAATATTTGTTAATTTTTATTTATTTTATCATTAATTGATTATTCAAAATAAAAAATCTTTTAATATAAATTCAATTAAATTTTTGTATTTTTATTACAAACCATTGTCTTATTTATTTAGTTTTTGCTAATTAAATCTTTATATTTTTATTTAAAAGTAAAATAAATCCAAATATAAAATATTCTTATTTTTTAATAATAAAATATATTTTTATTAATAAATTTTTTTTATAATTATTTACTATCATTATGTATTTTTTCTATTTTTATATTAATTAAAATACTAATTTCTAATTTAAAAAATAATATTTTGTTAAAAAAATATTATATTAAGTCAGAATTTATTTAGTTCTTAAATAAAACTACATAAATTTGTATAAATAAAAAAAATAGATTTAATTTACCCTTAAATAAAAATATATGAGCTTAAGCAGAGTTATTTTTATAAATTTTTTTATTTCAATTACTTTATTAATAAAATAAAATAAACTATCAATCCTTTTTATCTGTCTTTATATTTTCTCATATTTTTTATATATTTTTTATAAAAAAATAGAGATTTATAATTAATAATAAAGTGTTGGTAATTTAAATAATCTCGAATTAATTGACGAGACCACTGAGTCGTAAATTTTTTAATATGTCATCAATTTGAATATACAAAAAAATCTTTGGTTTTATCGATAAATTAATGGTAAAATGAATACAATCTAATAAATTTTTTAATTAATAAAATAAAAATATTAAAATATTTTAATATAATTTTAAAATTAAAGATTTTAATTGATTAGATTGTATTATTTTAAAATCAAACCGAACTGAATCAGACTAGTTTAATTTAAATTGGATTTTACTAAAATTGATTCAGTTTGATTTTTATAAATATTAAAATTTTAATTTTTAATTTATTCACTTCAATTAAATTTCAAACTGAACCTATCGAATACTAATTTAAATAAACTGCGAAAGTGAAACTTTAACTTTAATTTTTTTTTTCTTGTTATTTATTCTTTAAATTATAAATTTGTTATTATAGATAATATTAAAATTATTATTAAAATTTTTAAAAATTATGATTTAATCTCTCTATTTTAATAAAATTAAATGTTTAATTATACCATTTTGAAAAATTATAATAGTTAGTTACTGTATTTTTTCTTTCGTTTACTTTTTTAATCCTCAAATAATTTTAAGCATTAGATTGAATTTCATTTAAGCATTACAATTTTATAAATATAATTATACAATCCTCTAATGTTTAATTTCATCAGTTTGATTCTAAAATGAATCAGCCGCCTTTTCAAAGAGTTTACCAAATAGATAAAATAGCTCTTTCAAAATGTATTATCTAGATGAAAAAGTTAAACTAAATATCCTCATTAACATTATATGCATATAGTTAGGGATGATTATTCATTCGGTTCGATTTAAAATCAAATCGAATTTAATAAATTAAAAATTAAAATTTTAATATTTATAAAAATTGAATCGAACTGATTTTGATTAAAAATCGAATCAAACTAAATTGATCTCATTCAATTCAATTCGATTCGATTTGATCAGTTTTAATTTTTAATAAATCTTTTATTTTTTACTATTTATTTTTAATATTTAAAATTTAATTAAAATATTTTAATCTTAATATGATTTAATTTCTCTATATCATTGAAAATAACATATTATTATCACTAATCGGTTCGATTCAATTTTTTTAATTTTTTTATTAAAATCAAATCGAGCTAAAATAATTAAAATTAAAAATCAAACCAAATTAAATTGAATAAAAAATAAAACTAAAATTTTAAATTAATTTAATTCAATCAATTTTTTTAATTTCAACTGAATATTACTCACTTTGTTCACTTCTATATATAATTAACATGTTAATATTGATTAGTTATTCATAAGATAGTCAAAGAGTTAACGTTTGAATGATATTTTCTTCTAAATGATGTGTTTCTATCCGAATGAAAAGTTATTGATCCGAATCTAAATATTATCATCCAGGTGTCAAGCATTGATTTAAATGATAAGTATAAAATCAGATTTTATCACTGGAAATTACGAGCGACACGTGTCTATAATTTGAGTGAACATAGTACTGAGCAATATCAGTTATATAGTCACGTAGATTAATTTTCAATTTCACAATTCATACTTGAATTAAATATATTAGCCCTTGAATTCATAATTGATGGTGAACAAATGTAAATACAGTTTATTTATTTACTAATTAGTTAATATATTAATTTTAAAAAATATATTAAACATTCTAAATAATTTTAAAAATTTATTAATTAATTATTCGTTAACTTCAGCTATTAAATATTATAAAAAAATAAAATAATTTTTTATAAAAAAATTAATTAATAATTATTTTATAAGATTGAAAAATTAATTAATGAGACTCTGTCAATTGTGGCCCGTCACTGAGAATCAATCAAATTTTCTGCTCCTGAAGGAAGTTTCACCAAACAGTACTTTGATGTTGGCTCTTTCAAGATCTTGGCACAACTTCCTGCAGCCATTTGTTTCATCATCTTGTCCCACAATTGACATTTGTTTCATCATCTTGTCCCGCAATGAAGTATCAGCTGCATATGTCATAATTAATTTTTTTTAAAATAATTAAAAATAGAAAAGGACTGGAGAGAGAGAGAGGAACAATACGTTCATATTTTTTGGAAGAAAGCATCTGAAGGAAATGAAAATCAAGATTTCAAGCTTACAGCAAACTTATTTTAAACAATAAATTGCACTACTCACTTGTTATCATCTCAACATTCAATCAAGAGGGAAAATAAAAAAAATAAAAAAAATAAAAAGTTGCTAAATTTCTTCATTCCTTTCAAACAAATTATATTGCTTTCAATCGTAGCATATATGTTCACTTTATCAAGTTTGGTTCACATGTTTTGATTTTGGTTCACTTGTATCAAATGAAAAGATGTACTTGTCTTGGTGTGACACTGAGATTGATTTCAAAAGTGTCACCAATTGGTAACATTTTGCAAAATATAAATTTTCAAAGACAGTTTAGAGAACTTTATAAGAGGAAGCATTTTGAGAAAAGCATTGCATCATAGCTTTTATGGTTCCTGTTGGAGAAGTGAGAATTCCACATCGATAAAAGAAAAAAGGAAGAGTTAATAAAGTGAAGTAAGCCCAATCCAAATTGCCTAAGTGCATTTTGAAGATAGCTACCACATCAAGTTCAATTAAACCCCATTATGAGATCTAGCACTCTCACCACATGCAGACTTGGACCAGACCTATCATCAAATTCCAACAGTGATATCGGAGCCCAATTGAAACAGCCAGGCCCAAACTGACACAAATAACTTTTGGGCCCACTTTCCACTTGGCCCAAAATGGTTAACCCAAGTTATTTAGTAGTTTCGTGCTAGCTATTATATACAATTCCAATTTCTCATCCTCTGCCGATGTGGGACGGATTTGCGCCGCAAATCCGCAAGCAGACAGCTTAAGCAGCTGACCATTACACTCGGTCCCGCTAAATTTGCGACGTCCTCGTCGCAACTGAAACCATTACAATTGCTAACAAGAACCGGACCCTTGGGTATTGTGCTTCGCTAATACCTCGGGCGGCTCCACCTCGTCTCACACGGGTAGCCCTTTCCTCGCAGGCCCACTAGCTCCGCACAATTTGTCTGACCCAGGGTGGCTCTGATACCAATTGAAATAGGCGGGCCCGAACTGGCCTAATAACTTTTGGGCCCACTTTCCACTTGGCCCAAAATGGTTAACCCAAGTTATTTAGTAGTTTCGTGCTAGCTATTATATACAATTCCAATTTCTCATCCTCTGCCGATGTGGGACGTATTTGCACCGCAAATCCGCAAGCAGGCAGCTCAAGCAGCTGACCGTTACAACAATAGCCTCACGACTTATCATGGTCCTCTAGAGTGGGTCGAAGGACTCCCAAGTATCCTGACTAAGTCATTACCCACGTGAACAGTGGCATGCAACATGGCCACCAAGCTCTCCTTAAAATTTGCTTTCCATTTCTGTTATTTATCTAAGTAGTGTCCATCATCTAGCCACTCCTTAAGATAGTGCCTAGAAGACAAGATCAAGTAGTGTTGCATTCGTATTTAAATACCAGTATATTGAATGGAAGGGGAGCTCAAATTTAATCCAACAACCTTGGTATATTCTCACCCTAAGAAGAATACTTCTAAACCCAAAAAACTCTAAGAGGCTTTGACTAGGACCTAACATTGGTATCAGAGCCACGACAACCAATAAATAACGAATTGAGAATTTAGAGACAACTCTCAATGGCCTCCTAACAAACCTTGTTTGAATTGAGGAAGGAGTAGCTGACAAACTGCACCAATTGGAAATAACTATTTCGAAACTCTCTAAATCTTTTGTTTCTCATCGTATCTAACTCAACCTATAACCTTCGATCCAGCACTCTAAATTTTCATCTCACCTGACAGG
This sequence comes from Manihot esculenta, assembly GCF_001659605.2. Classification (NCBI taxonomy): domain Eukaryota; kingdom Viridiplantae; phylum Streptophyta; class Magnoliopsida; order Malpighiales; family Euphorbiaceae; genus Manihot; species Manihot esculenta. The sequence continues at coordinate 13,169,077 of NC_035169.2, read as the reverse complement.
AGAGTCATCACAGAATTTGTGTGAAGGTGCCAGGCCTCCATTTTCCTCTAAATTGGCAAAGCTGGAATTTCCACGCTGTAATACCCGGCTAGAGTCCGGCACCGGAATTCCTGTTGTTTGGTGGAATCCGGGGTGTCGAAATTCTATAAAAAAGGTAGAATTTATGTTTTACTAAGTGGTATGATTTGTATTGATGTTTTAAGGTTAATGGAAGTGAGTTTTGAGTTGAAATAACCTAAGGCAGTTGAGCCAAGTTCGGCCGCCGAAGGTAAGTTCGGCCGCCGAAAGTGTTCGGCTTCCGAAGGTAAGTTCGGCCCCGAAGGTTGCATGAGTTTGCATGCGATTGGGCAGCCGAAATCGAGTTGGCCAGCCAGCTTTTGGGCATCCTTAGTCAGCATTTTGGACAGGTGTTATGTCCACCTTGTTGCCAGAAGCTTGGCCACGTCTCCCATGATTTATTTGCTGAGTTTGAGCAGATCATGTAGGAGTTTCCTAGTGTTCAAGAGATTGTGAGAGTGTTGAAGCAAAAGTTAAGCTTTTGAGGGTTAGTACGGTTGAAGACGAGTTGATCTGTTTTCCTTGGATTCAGAACGTTCATCTTCCTGTTTATAGAGGTAAGGGAAGATCTGGACCTTGTTATATGGTTTCTGAAGGTTTTATGGGGATAAAGGAAGGAGATGCATGCTTAGGGTATTAATGATAGTTTTGATGCTTTATGCATGTATACATGTTTATGTGTTATGTTTGTTTTGGTTGTTGGGGTTATTAGATAGTTTTGGACCCCTGTGAACATATACTTGAGTATATGTATGTTGAGGAGGTGAAGTTTGCATAGGTTGAGAAGTTGAAGGAAAGAAGGAGATGGTTTGCCGTTGAAGCTGAGTTCTGGAGGAACTCAGGTTCGGCAGCCGAAGGTTCATTCGGCCGCCGAACCTCCTGCATGGTGGCTAGGTTGCCACAGCTTGCCCCCGAGTGTTTTTGCATGTTCGGCTCTGTTTGGGGGATTCGGCCGCCGAAGGTGCCGCCGAAGGTGCTTGAGTTTCATCTCTGGAAAGGACATTCGGCCGCCGAACCTGCCGCCGAAAGTGTTTTGTCCAGCTTTTCTTTTGCATGTTTTGCATGAGTTTTAGAGTAAGAGTAAGGGATTTCTTGGGTAGTGTAAAAGAGTTATTCTTAAGATAGTTTGGTCCCTCATTTAAGTCTTTATGTGTTTATACAGACCAGAGGAACCAGAGAGAGCAGCAGTGAGTACTGCTCCAGAGTTTACTGAACCTGCAGAGTCAGTCCAGAGCCAGAGGTGAGTGGAACTAAACTTAATGTTTTTAATGAAACAATGGAATGTTTTAGCATATCTCATGCATCATGATTATGCAAATAGGTTGCCTGCATTAGTATTCACGAATATGTTGCATTGCATTGTTAATTGTTGGTGTGAGTAAATGCTGAATGATCCAATAGTCTCTGAGTTAAGACCAGGAGCCTTTGACTACGCCCTGGCAGGTATAGTAAAGTCCAGGAGCCTTTGACTACGCCCTGGCAGGTATAGTAAAGTCCAGGAGCCTTTGACTACGCCCTGGCAACGGTAAGTACAGAGGTGTTATACACACATATACATATATGACAGGAAGACCAGGTGCTCGATTCTACGCCCTGGCACGGAAGTTACTGAGACTATGTGGTGACAGGTTTACTCTTGATGTGGCTTGTCTGTGTTATGACGCATTTCATGAGATCATATTTTATGACTGATTTTGTTATTCTACTCACTGGGCTATAGAGCTCATCCCATTCCCTTAATCCCAGTCTTGCAGGATTTCAGTGTACAGTGTACAGGGGAAGGTCAGAAGAGTTCAGAGATAAGAAAAGAAACTTGTAATAGCTTAGAGTGGACATGTAATATTACAGAGATATGTTAATTGTGTTTACAGTTAGAATTGTGCTTGACATAGTTGTGTTGTAAATCTTTGGTTGTGTACATGATCTGTTGATGTATATATTTTGCTGAGTATGTGAAAACCCAGGCTTAACAGGTATGAGATAACCCATCTAGAGCCAGCTCTAGACAGGGGTACAGACAGAGATAGTGCATGCACAGGTTAAGCCTTGGATCAGGAAAAGAGTTTTTATTTTCACATAAAATGTATGATCATGTATGAGATTTACAGGTACACAGAGAGTATAACAGGCTTGCTACGGGTTCCGGCGGCCTTAAGCCGACCTGAATCCTAGCGCCGGTGACGGTCCATTTTGGGGTCGTTACAGATTAGTATCAGAGCCCTAGGTTCATATGATCGGACCTATATAGAGAGTGTCGGGCTCATAGAGATTAGAGTTGGTCAAGCACAATAGGAATCATGTCCACTAGGATAGGATGTTGAGTCCTGTCTTTCTGATGCGATGAGATGCATATGCATGTGTTTTATGTTTGAAATATATGTTTATGTGCTGATATGCTATAGTATGTGTTGTTGTACAGAGGTAAGATGCGAGGAACTCGTCGATCAGCTCGATTGACTGGAGTCCCATCAGATAGTGAGGGAGTAGCTGCTCGTCCTCCTGCATTGCCAAGGGCAAGGTCACAAAGATCTAGCAGGGAAGGCATGTCAATAGACCCTAGAAGGTCTGTGGACGAGAGCAGAAGAGGAGTAGTTAGAGGAGGTGGATCAGAAGAAGTGAGGGAGGCCATGGAGACAGATCCGTCTATGGATGAAGGTATGGGAGAATCCGAGGGAGGCGTTCAGGCCTCAGGTTATGGCTATCCATCCTTGTTTCAGGATCCAGAGTATCCGATGGAGGGTATGTCGGAATACTCTCGTTTTGACCCATATCCTACATACATGCCATATATGCCATATCCTCACTATTACCCATCATATCCACCATATCCTATGTATCCACCCTCCCCTATTCATCCAAGTGCAGCACACCCAGAACTAAATGAACCAGCACCTCCACCACTACAAACAGAACCAGTAGCCCCTGTTGCCCAAATTTTTCCATCTAGTTCATCTGGAAGTAAGGTAAAGATGACTGAGTACCTTAAATTGGATGCTCCTAAGTTTACCACAGGAGATGATCCATTTGAGTACCTGAGATTTGTGAAGATGATTACTGATGAGTTGGGTGCAGATGACAGTAGAGCCATAGAGATGGCAGGATTTACACTGAAGTGTAAGAAGGCTCGGGAATGGTTTAAGAACTATATAGAGCCCAGAATGAACAGTATGTCGTGGGGAGAGTTCGCTAATGAGTTTGCAGGGTGGGCTTTTCCTGATAGTTCCAGGGAGATGAAGATAATTGAGTTTGAACAGTTGAGACAAACAGATGAGATGACTGTTGATGAGTTCACAGATAAGTTCCTAGATCTGCTTCAGTACGTGGGTCAGGCCTGTGATACTGATCAGAAGAAGGCGAGGAGATATACCATGAGACTTCATCCTAGGTATTCTTCTTTGATCCTTCCAGCATAAAAGGAAAGTTTTCACTCTATTATAGATGCAGCCAGGAAGATGGAAGCTAGTGCTAATATTCAGAAACAGTCAAAGGCACAGGCTTCGGGTTCTAAGGCCCCCAGTTCAGGTTCTACAGGCAGTAAGAGATGGGATAGAGCGAGAGGAACAAGGAAAGGGTTCTGGAGTAAAGTCAAGTCAGGTCTGGGAATGGGTAGTGGCTCAAGCTCTGGCACAGCTGTTCCAGCATGTAGGAGATGTGGGAGACCACACAGAGGAACTTGTCAGTTGGGATCTACAGCTTGTTTTAGATGTGGACAGGTAGGGCATTTTGCTCGAGAGTGTCCTCAGGTGACTTTTGTGGCACCTTCCCAGCAGATGAGTTCAGGCAGTGTAGCTCAGCCAGTAGGGCAGCCAGCGGCTTCAGCTATGCCTCAGGGTAGTGGTAGAGGTAGAGGGAGAGGGGCAGCCTCTACTTCAGCAGCAGGTTCCCGAGGTGGAAATCCTGTAGCCCCAGCACGGATTTTCACTTTAACTCAGGAGGAGGCGAATACATCGAACACAGTGGTGTCAGGTAATCTCATCATTGGGTGTTCAGATGTGTATGCTTTGATGGACCCCGGTGCTTCTCATTCCTTTATTGCTTCGAGAGCCATAGAGAGATTGGGTTTGATCAGTTCTGAGTTAGAGTATCCTCTCTGGGTCAGTGGACCCAAATGTGACCCATCAGTGGCAGTGTCAGTCTGTCGTTTCAGTCCAGTATTCATAGAGGGTAGATGCCTTCCAGCTGATCTTGTGGTTCTAGACTTGACAGATTTTGATGTCATTCTAGGGATGGATTGGCTATCTGCATATAGTGCTACTTTGGACTGTAGAGAGAAGATAGTGAGTCTCAGAGACCAGGATGGGTCAGAGTGTGTCTTCAGAGGAGACAGGAGAGGTACACCCAGAGGTATGATTTCAGCCCTTCAGGCTCGTCGTTTGCTTAGGAGGGGTTGTCAGGGGTTTCTAGCTCATGTGAGAGAGCTAGACAGTCAGGTTAGGGAACCAGCTACAGTACCCGTGGTCCGAGAGTTTCTCGATGTTTTTCCAGACGAACTTCCAGGACTACCACCTGGTAGGGAGATAGAGTTTGAAATAGAATTGCTGCCTGATACCAGACCTATCTTGATTCCTCCCTACAGGATGGCGCCAGCAGAGTTAAAAGAGTTAAAAGAATAGTTGCAGGACTTGGTAGATAAGGGTTTCATCCGCCCTAGTACCTCACCTTGGGGTGCTCCAGTACTTTTTGTCAGAAAGAAGGATGGATCCCTCAGACTTTGTATTGACTACAGACAGTTAAACAAGGTCACTACCAAGAATAGATATCCTCTGCCTAGGATTGATGATCTGTTTGACCAGCTAGCTGGAGCAGATTGTTTCTCTAAAATAGATCTGAGATCTGGATATCATCAGTTGAGAGTCAGAGAGGCAGATGTGCCTAAGACAGCATTTAGAACCAGATATGGGCATTATGAGTTCTTAGTGATGCCGTTCGGGTTGACTAACGCCCCTGCAGCATTTATGGATCTCATGAACAGGGTATTCAGTGAGTTTCTGGATCACTTTGTCATTGTGTTTATCGATGATATCTTAGTGTATTCCAGAGATGCAGAGGAGCATGCCCAGCATCTGAGGATCGTTCTGCAGACACTGAGAGAGCATGGTTTATATGCCAAGTTCTCGAAGTGTGAGTTTTGGTTGAGGAGCATTTCTTTCTTGGGACATGTGGTATCAGCAGATGGAATTGAGGTAGACCCCAAGAAGATAGAGGCTGTAGCTAACTTGTTGGGAAATCCCGAGATTAATTGCAACCCAGTTGCGCAGCGGAAAAATAAAATTTTGGATTTCCTTTCCCAGAATCCGAGTGCTTCGTTTAAATCATAAGAAGAATATGAGACTAACCTGTTAATCTCGTAAGAAAGATACACTGGCGGACTGATGGTGCTGCCTTTTCAAACGAACACCCTCTATGGTATCCACACGAACGTCTTCTATCCTTCTAGAGTGCTAGCTCTTTCAAAGACGGATAGATCATGTGCTCCACAATCTGCAATCTTTTAGACTGAGTTTTCTCAAAACTTAACATCCCATACTCAATCTGTAGAATGAGTATTTATATATCTCAGTCTTTTATTTCCACACAAATCCTTTTCCTAAAAGGAGTTGTATTTTTCCTACAATTCTTTTCCTAAAAGAATTGTACAACTCTTTTCCTAAAAGAGTTGTGTTCAGAACCCACTATCACAATCTCACAGATACTCAAATATCTTTATGTGATAGAGTCCTATATCTGTAACAGTTACAGATAGACTGCAGATCTTTTAAATATTATTATCTCATAATAATAAATAATTAATATTAATAATAATAACACATTATTATTATTAATTATACTAATGGGCTTTTAGCCCATTAATATAGCACATCAACAACGTTCTTGTGTGTGACCCAATAGGCTCATATTAATTGGCAATAGGCCCAGTCCAACAAGGCCTATAAATCATAAGTGGCCTCTAGCAAGACATTATGACTACCCAACTAATATGAGGATCAATAGTCCGATAAAGCCTATTAAATAGAACATGTATTAATCCCTTTGTCTCACGATATCTAGTTTGAACATAAGTCATGGTCAATGTCAAACTTATATTGTTCAAACTTATGATTTCTCGATCTCTAAGTAGACTGATAAATTCAAATGATATTGATCACACTATCAATTCATTTGAGCACGGCCATGCATTTCTCAGTCTCACTTATCGAGGGGCCCAGAAGATATCTCTCTCATAAAGAGGGACAAATCCTATCTTGATTGTTCATTTTCCTCTACATAATTTCTATTATGTTCAATCATAACCTTTATGATTGTCCGATTAAAGACAACGTTTGATTATGTCAAAACATAATAGTCCTTATGTTGGAAACTATGACAATCTCAAGTCAAAGGATTAAGACATAACTACTTTGAGATTCACTTATGACAATGACCCATGTAGTGATCTCAATGCGGGTCCATCCAATACTTTGTTCTCCAACAAGTATTTATGATTATTGAATTATATCAACATATACATAATCATCTCATGATTATCAATCAATAACCATACCAGTTATATTATTATCATCATAATAATAAGTAACCAGGGATGATAATCATTATTATGTAACATGCAAACAAATAATAATGATAAAAACCTCTTTTATTAATAACCAAAACGACATGCAAAAAGGCCCAAGATAATGGCCTAGGGCATATACACTAACAATCTCCCACTTGCACTAGGCCTAATTATACAAGTATCTAATACCCGTAGACCTAGTGTGCTGATCATGCTTGACCTGTGAAAGAGGCTTGGTCAGTGGATTTGCAATGTTGTCATTTGTGTCTGCTTTGCATATTTTGATATCTCCTCTGAATAAGGTGATATCGCCTGAGTATAATTTTAGATCTCTAGTGAGATCTGGGCTCCTTTGCCTATGCTATGGCACCGTTATTACTATAATAAAGGTCCATAGGATTTGCAATGCTGGGAACCATTCCCAACTCTGAGATGAATTCCTTCAACCAGACTGCCCTTTTTTAGCTGCATCTGATGCTGCTATATACTCAGCTTCTATTGTAGAATCTGCTATAGTGCTCTGCTTGGAACTCTTCCAACTAACAATTCCACCATTTAAGTTGAATATGAATCCTGACTGCGATCTGAAGTCATCTATGTCGGTTTGGAAACTAGCATCTGTGTAACCACTTACAACTAGCTCGTCTTCCAACCCTCCATAAACTAGGAATGCATCCTTAGTCCTTCTAAGGTACTTTAGGATATTCTTGACAGCTGTCCAGTGACTTTCACCGGGATCTGCCTGATATCTGCTTGTTGTGCTCAAGGCATATGAGATGTCTGGTCTAGTACATAACATGGCATACATGATAGATCCAATAGCAGAAGCATAAAGGATCTTATTCATCCATTCTCGCTCATCAGATGTCATAGGACATTGATTCTTGCTGAGATGAATACCATGAGTCATGGGCAAGAATCCTCTTTTGGGATCTTGCATGCTGAACCTTTTCAGCACCTTGTCAATATAAGTACTTTGACTCAGACCGATTATCCTCTTAGATCTATCCCCATAGATCTTAATACCAAGGATATATGCAGCCTCACCTAAGTCCTTCATTGAAAAAGAATTCCCTAATCAAGTCTTAAACCTTTTGCAAGGTAGGGATATCATTTCCAATGAGTAATATGTCATCCACATATTGAACTAGTAACACAACTGCACTCCCACTAACCATCTTGTAAACACAAAATTCATCTTCATCAATGAGTAAAAGTTCACGATTATCAGTCATGAGAAATCCATATCTCTCAGGCTGATGACGTGTCTTATCAGATCTGCATGGGACTTGTGTCACCCTTTCAGTCTCCACAACTGTTTGTGGTACTGGAAGTGGTTCTACTGGCGGTTCAATGCTCTCTTGTGGTGCTTGAGTTTTCTCAAGTCGCACTGTACTCCCACTGAATCTCTGAGAGATAAATTCCTTTTCCAAAAAGGTACCATTTCGAGCAACAAACACTTTGTTCTCTGAGGGAGTATAGAAGTAGTATCCTTTGGTTTCCTTAGGATACCCCACAAAATTGCACTTGATAAATTTTGGAGCTAACTTATCTGAAACTGGGCGTTTCACATAAGCCTCACAACCCCAAATCTTAATGAAAGACAAACTGGGCACTTTCCCAGTCCATAACTCATATGGTGTCTTTTCAACCGCTTTCGATGGTACTTGGTTCAGAATGAATACAGCTGTTTCCAAGGCGTAACCCCAAAACTATAAAGGGAGATCTGTTTGACTCATCATAGATCGAACCATATCTAATAAAGTTCGATTTATCCTTTCAGAAACATCATTCCATTGTGGAGTTCCTGGTGGAGTTAATTGTGAAACAATTCCACAGTTTCTAAGATATTCGTCAAACTCTTGGCTCAAATATTCACCACCTCGATCAGATCGAAGCATCTTAATAGTTCTACCAAGTTGATTTTGTACTTCATTTTGAAAAGTTCTAAACATTTCAAAAGATTCATGCTTATGTTTCATTAGGTAGACATAGCCATACCTACTGAAATCATCAGTGAATGTAATGAAGTACTGATAACCTCCCCTGACACTAATGCTTAGTGGGCCACATACATCTATATGTATTGAGCCCAATAAGTCTGAAGCCCTTTGACCTTGTCCAGTAAAAGGGTCCTTTGTCATCTTACCAAGCAAACAAGATTCACAATCTTCAAATGATTCAAAATCAAATGAATCTAACAAACCATCTTTATGGAGCTTAGATATGCGATTCTCATTTATATGGCTAAGACGATAATGCCATAAATTTGTTGGGTTTAACTCATTTGGCTTAGTTTTCTTAGAAGTTATGTTATAGATATTGTTGTCTCTAGAATCATCTAGATTAAGGACATAAAGGCCATCTTATGAATTTGCAATACAATAAAGCAAATCATCTTTATTAATGGAGCATTTCTTATTCTTAATAAGAAATGAACAAACCTTCATCGTCCATAACAGAAACTGAAATAATATTCCTACTCAAAGTAGGAATATAAAAGCAATTGTTCAGAACTAACAAAAACCCATTGGGCAATACAAGTTCATCTGTCCCTACAGCTATGGCAGCAACTCTTGCTCCAATGCCTTCACGTAGGTCCACTTTGCCCTTTTCAGTTTTCTACTCCTTTTGAGATCCTTCACATTTGTACAAACGTGAGAACCACATCCGGTATCCAATACCCATGAAGTAGAAATAGATAAATTGATATCTATAACATAAATACCTGAAAGCCGTAGTCTCACTACTCTTCTTCTTCTTGCACTCATCCAAATAGAGTTTGCAATTTCTCTTCCAATGCTATGGTTCCTTGCAATGGAAGCAAATTCCTTCCTTAGGAACTATTTCCTTAGGAACTTTTTCCTTGGATTACCATTTAGGCTTGCCTCGTCCCTTAGGCCCATTACCACCTTTAGACTTGGGCTTCCCCTTATTTTTCATGGGCTTACCCTTATTGACATTCAAAATTTGGGTAGGCCTTTTCTTGATATTTACCTCAGCTGTCTTTAGCATCCCATGCAACTCAGGAATGGATTTCTCCATATTGTTCATGTTATAGTTCATGACAAACTGAGAAAAACTGCTAGGTAAAGAATGTAGGATCAAATCCGTGGAAAGTTCTAAACTCAAAGGATAGCCAAGCCTAGCAAGGTGATCAATGTAGCCTTTCATCTTTAAAACATGAGCACTAACTGAATCACCTTCAGCCATTTTGCAATCATGCAATGCAATGGTAGTTTCATACCTATCCTGCCTAGCTTGTTGTTGGAAAGCTTGTTTGAGATGGACACTCATCTCATAGGCCTCAAGGTGCTCCAGATCCTTCTGAAGTTCTGGGCACATAGTTGCCAACATAAGACATCCAATGTCATTAGAATCATCCATATGCCTCTTATGCTTGTTCTTAACAGCATTAGTAGCATCAGCAGGAGGTGGTTCAGGGACAGCTTCATCAAGCACGTAGGACTTTTTCTCTTGCTTGAGAACAATTCTCAAGTTTCTAAACCAGTCAATAAAATTAGTCCCATTTTCTTTCAGTTTATCCTTCTCAAGGATAGATCGCAGTGATAAGGTGGAATTGTTATTAGCAGCCATAATTATCTACAAAAATATGCAAACTTAATTAATTTAGTAAACAAATTAATATTGAGGTGATAATAATCTCCCACTAAAATACAACCCTCAAAATAATAATAATATTTTAGTGGGCTAAGATCCATATTTCACCTAATTCTAAGTCAGCTTTGGCATGACGCTTAGAATTAAGTTATTTAGGTAGGTAACCCCTTACCAATTACATCTAATGTAACTCTTAGATTATGAGGTATTGACATCATATGTCAAATGCATGTTATACCCCATCTAATGCCTTAGGCCCAAAACCGTTTTGATAGCCTAATTAAGCTCAACCAAAATTAAATACATGAGTAACCATTACTCATCCTACCTTACTAGGATAACCTAATGCACTTTGCTTTGGCAAAACCTGCATTTTGGTGATCTTAGTCTTGATAGGTTTTTAATATATGGGTGGCATTAAAACTTAAAATTTTAGAGTGAGGGTTCAATTTTAATTTTAATTATTTTGTCTTGCATATATATATATTATAGCATCCTATATGCATATATATATATAGACAATAATGTATAGTATCTCATACTAACATATGACAAAATAATAAAATATAGTCATTTAAATCTGATTTAAAGACTAAAAGAAAATAATAAAATATAGTCATTTAAATCTCATTTAAAGACTAAAAATAATAATAAAATAGTCATTTAAATCTAATTTAAAGACTAAAAGAAAATAATTTTAAAATATAGTCATTTAAGTCTAATTTAAAGACTAATAATTTTAAAAATTTATTTTCTTATTATTATTATTATTTTAAATGTTATTTTTTTTTTATTTATTTATTTAGGGGCAGGGGCAGAATCGTAATTTCTGCATCATCTTCCTCGTGAAGAAGCCTCGGCCGCCGGCGAGCTACCAGTAGCCCGCCGCCCCCCACTGTCGCGCAATCCGCCGGTGCGCGGCCCACCGGCGCGCGACACGCCGGCGCGCGAGGCACGCCAAGCCAGGGCGCGACCCACCGTCGCGCAACCCTTTCGGGCGCGCGACCCACGGGCGCGCGATCCACTGGTCGCGCGACCCACGGGCGCGCGATCCACTGGTGGCGCGCCCGCCGTCGTTGCCAGCCCAGGAACCATCGGATCGCGCAACGATTGCGCCTCCTTCGGCGCCGGGGCTGCAAGGTCGCGACTCCCATAGTGATCCCGTCGGTGACGTTTGAGCCTGCTGGTGTCCTATAGCCCGACGCCGGCAAGCTCGGAATTGCCGGTTCTCACGAAATCGGGGTTTCGCCGGTGACAGTCACGCGACGGTTGATCGACACATCCGCTGTTTGGGTGTACTCAAACTGTCCATCCCGCAGGAATAGTGTTCATTGTGAACACGATTTCCAGAAATTATTGTTGTTTTAATTTTAAAAATTTAAAACAACAAATCAAAACAATTTTGATTCAAGATCCAGAAAGAAAAATTTTAATTTAATTTTTCTAACAATCTAAATGATCCAATCATTCATCCATAAATTTAACCATAATTATCATGCCATTCTAATAAACATATATCGCATATATAATATTAAACATGGCATAATAAATTTAAACGAAAAGCACAAGTAGGCTTTGATACCACTGTTGGGAAATCCCGAGATTAATTGCAACCCAGTTGCGCAGCGGAAAAATAAAATTTTGGATTTCCTTTCCCAGAATCCGAGTGCTTCGTTTAAATCATAAGAAGAATATGAGACTAACCTGTTAATCTCGTAAGAAAGATACACTGGCGGACTGATGGTGCTGCCTTTTCAAACGAACACCCTCTATGGTATCCACACGAACGTCTTCTATCCTTCTAGAGTGCTAGCTCTTTCAAAGACGGATAGATCATGTGCTCCACAATCTGCAATCTTTTAGACTGAGTTTTCTCAAAACTTAACATCCCATACTCAATCTGTAGAATGAGTATTTATATATCTCAGTCTTTTATTTCCACACAAATCCTTTTCCTAAAAGGAGTTGTATTTTTCCTACAATTCTTTTCCTAAAAGAATTGTACAACTCTTTTCCTAAAAGAGTTGTGTTCAGAACCCACTATCACAATCTCACAGATACTCAAATATCTTTATGTGATAGAGTCCTATATCTGTAACAGTTACAGATAGACTGCAGATCTTTTAAATATTATTATCTCATAATAATAAATAATTAATATTAATAATAATAACACATTATTATTATTAATTATACTAATGGGCTTTTAGCCCATTAATATAGCACATCAACAACGTTCTTGTGTGTGACCCAATAGGCTCATATTAATTGGCAATAGGCCCAGTCCAACAAGGCCTATAAATCATAAGTGGCCTCTAGCAAGACATTATGACTACCCAACTAATATGAGGATCAATAGTCCGATAAAGCCTATTAAATAGAACATGTATTAATCCCTTTGTCTCACGATATCTAGTTTGAACATAAGTCATGGTCAATGTCAAACTTATATTGTTCAAACTTATGATTTCTCGATCTCTAAGTAGACTGATAAATTCAAATGATATTGATCACACTATCAATTCATTTGAGCACGGCCATGCATTTCTCAGTCTCACTTATCGAGGGGCCCAGAAGATATCTCTCTCATAAAGAGGGACAAATCCTATCTTGATTGTTCATTTTCCTCTACATAATTTCTATTATGTTCAATCATAACCTTTATGATTGTCCGATTAAAGACAACGTTTGATTATGTCAAAACATAATAGTCCTTATGTTGGAAACTATGACAATCTCAAGTCAAAGGATTAAGACATAACTACTTTGAGATTCACTTATGACAATGACCCATGTAGTGATCTCAATGCGGGTCCATCCAATACTTTGTTCTCCAACAAGTATTTATGATTATTGAATTATATCAACATATACATAATCATCTCATGATTATCAATCAATAACCATACCAGTTATATTATTATCATCATAATAATAAGTAACCAGGGATGATAATCATTATTATGTAACATGCAAACAAATAATAATGATAAAAACCTCTTTTATTAATAACCAAAACGACATGCAAAAAGGCCCAAGATAATGGCCTAGGGCATATACACTAACATAACTGGCCCAGACCCACTACAGTGACTGAGATTAAAAGCTTTCTGGGACTGGCAGGTTACTACAGGAGGTTCGTACAGGATTTCTCGAAGATAACAGCTCCTATGACCAAACTGACTCAGAAGAACCAGAAGTTTATCTGGTCAGACCAGTGTGAAGAGAGCTTTGAGGAGCTCAAGAGGAGATTGACAACAGCACCAGTGTTAGCTCTGCCTGTCAGTAATGAGGAGTTCACAGTGTTCTGTGATGCATCTCGAGTGGGATTGGGTTGTGTTCTGATGCAGCAGGATAGGGTGATTGCTTATGCTTCCAGACAGTTAAAGAGGCACGAGTTGAATTACCCCACCCATGACCTTGAGATGGCAGCAGTTATCTTTGCACTTAAGATGTGGCGGCATTACCTTTACGGGGTTAAATGCGAGATCTTCACTGATCACAAGAGTTTACAATACATTTTGAGCCAGAGAGAACTGAATGTGAGGCAGAGAAGATGGGTAGAATTGCTTAGTGATTATGATTGTAAGATCCAGTATCATCCGGGTAAGGCGAATGTTGTGGCAGACGCCTTAAGTCGGAAGTCACTAGGCAGTTTATCTCATATAGCAGCAGAGCGGAGACCAATAGTGATGGAGCTTTACAAGCTCATCGCTGAGGGGTTACACCTAGAGTTGTCTGGTACAGGTGCGTTGATAGCACAGATGAGAGTGACACCAGTGTTTCTGGAGCAGATAGCACAGAGACAGCACGAGGACCCTGAGTTGATGAAAATTGCCAGGACTGTTCAATCAGGCAACAGTGCAGAGTTCAGATTTGACAGCAAAGGGATCCTTCGTTTTGGAAGTCGACTTTGTGTACCAGATAATAGCAGTCTGAAGGAAGACATTATGAGGGAAGCTCATAATGCAAGGTATAGTGTTCACCCAGGAGCCACCAAGATGTATCAAGACCTAAAGAGAGTGTATTGGTGGCCAGCCATGAAAAAGGAAGTGGCGCAGTTTGTGATAAACTTGTCAGAGGGTAAAGTTAGAACATCAGAAGCCGGCTGGAATGCTTAACCCATTGCCGATTCTAGAATGGAAATGGGAAAACATAGCTATTGATAGAGCCAAAATTAGACCCATTTTCTATGTTTATATTTATGTCAATTTACACATTTTCTACCTAACTTTGTGGTTTTTGTCTTATTTTGTAGGAAATGGAGCAAAATGGTAATTTGGCTAAAATGGCCTTAATTCTGCCCAAAAGACAGCAAAAGAGAATAAGCATGGTTTGCCCAACTTGATTGCCCAAGCCAAGGAGAAGCTGAGATAAAGAGGAAAAAGTGATAAAGTATGCTGTCCAGACTGTTTGCCCAAACAGCACTGGGCAAACAGCAAAGAAAGTCAGAAACAGAGCATATGCAGCCAACAGTGATCCCAGACAGCCTGTTTGCCCAAACAGCGACGGGCAAACAGCACCCGCAGGCAAAAAACCAGCAGAATCTGTCAAACTTGCTGACCAAGTCAACACGAATCCCCACGCACTCCAAACACGTGGGACAGCTCAGAAACACCTATTTACACCTCAGCACACTCTCCTACATATTCAGGAAGCCAAGAAATAAAAAGACAAGAATGCCCTCCAAGAATTCAAGACTAAATAGGAAAAAGAGTCCTAAACTAAAAAGGAAAATTAGGGCAGCCTCTTCACCTATAAAAAGGCATGCAAACCAGCAAAGAAGACATCCTGGAATTCGGGGGACTATCCTTGGATCAAGAAACCTTCGGCAGAATCACCACAGCAGCTGCGCCCTTGCGCCAGCCCTTGTTTTCTTTATTTCTTGTTTTCTTTCCTTACTTTTATGTTAGTTTCAGCCATGAGTGGCTGAAACCCTTTAATCTAGTTGAAGTTTGGTGAAACTAAGGTTGTTCAAAGGGTTGTGAGATCTGAACAGAAAGTTTTGTCTTTGATTTTATTCAATATTCATGCAATTGTGCTTAATTCTAAGATTGCTTTGTTGTTTTGATCAAATTGGCCACTTGACTCTTAATTGCAAAGATAATTGACTGTTGATTAGGATATTTGTTAGTCCGTAATTGCTGAAAATATTCTGATCTAAGAACACTTGGTGTAAAAACCAAGAAATTGCATGATCTAACATCATCTCATACGTTTGAGTAGTTAGGGTTTGGGTCTTTCTTGTTCTTCATGCAATTGGCAATTGTTTTGATGCCTTTGGCCCAAGGACGTTCCTTGGCAATTTGTTGATTAGTAATTGGTTAGAGGACGTTCCCTAATCAATTTGTTCATAAGGAAAGACATGGTGGTGAGAAGCGTCTTCCACCTCCATAACCAACCTATTGAATCAATCAAGATAACCTTGTTTCAATGATCAACCCAAACAACCAAAGTGGATCCATATCTTCAACTAGACTTTTCTCATATTGATTTCCCTCTTATTTTAGATTACTTGTTGTTCAATTACTTTTAATAGATATTAGTTGAATCAAATCTTTAAAACCCCCAATTTTACTTTTATTGTTTCTTTATTGTTTCTTTGTTTACTTGGTCTTGATAAGGAGAATAAATAGTATTGATTCCCTGTGGATACGATCCCTTTACCACTATCTACAAGTTATTAAGTTGTTGGTAACCAAAAGGGTTATTTTTGACCGGCCTCGACAACCGACTGTCAGCTATGGATTTCGTAGTAGGCTTACCAGCAGCATCCAACAGGATAGACTCTATATGGGTGATTGTGGACAGACTCACGAAATCTGCTCATTTCATTCCAGTTAGGAGTAACTATTCTGTGGATAAGTTAGCACAGGTGTATTTGGATGAGATAGTGAGATTACATGGAGTCCCAGTGTCTATAGTTTCAGACAGAGGACCTCAGTTTACCTCCAGATTCTGGCGAAGTTTGCAGAGTGCTATGGGCACGAGATTAGATTTTAGTACTGCTTTCCACCCACAGACTGATGGACAGTCAGAGAGGACCATCCAGACCATAGAGGACATGCTCAGAATGTGTGTGTTAGACTTTGGCGGTTCTTGGAGGCAGCATCTACCTTTAGTAGAGTTTGCCTACAATAACAGTCATCATGCTAGCATTGGGATGGCTCCTTATGAAGCATTATATGGGAGGAAATGCAGATCCCCTGTTTGCTGGGAAGAAGTAGGAGAAAAAGTTCTTGCAGGGCCAGAGTTGGTAGAAATTACCAGTAAAACAGTGCCAGTGATCAGGGAGAGAATCAGAATAGCACAGAGTAGACAAAAAAGCTACGCAGATATTCGCAGGAAACTGTTAGAGTTTCAGGAGGGAGATTGGGTATTGCTAAAAGTGTCTCCAATAAAAGGAGTGGTTCGTTTTGGGAAGAAGGGTAAGTTAGCTCCACGATACATTGGACCCTTTGAGATTTTACAGAGGATCGGAAATGTATCATATAAGCTAGATTTACCTACTTCTATGGAGAGGATTCACCCGGTGTTTCATGTTTCTATGCTACGGAAATTTGTGTCAGATCCGGATCAGGTTATTAGTGCGCCTGATGTGGAGATTCTAGGGGATCTCACGTATGTAGAGCAGCCAGTACGGATTCTGGACACACAGAGCAGACATCTAAGGAACAAGGAGATTCCGATGGTGAAAGTTTTGTGGAACCACCATAACCTAGAAGAGTGCACATGGGAGACGCGGGAGTCTATGCTCCAGCAGTATCCACATCTGTTTTGAGGTTCGTTTCCTCCTTTTGTTGTGATTGTTGTTTGTTTTAGGAACATCCGAGGACGAATGTTCTTAAGGGGGGGAGAATGTAATACCCGGCTAGAGTCCGGCACCGGAATTCCTGTTGTTTGGTGGAATCCGGGGTGTCGGAATTCTATAAAAAAGGTAGAATTTATGTTTTACTAAGTGGTATGATTTGTATTGATGTTTTAAGGTTAATGGAAGTGAGTTTTGTGTTGAAATAACCTAAGGCAGTTGAGCCAAGTTCGACCGCCGAAGGTAATTTCGGCCGCCGAAAGTGTTCGGCTTCCGAAGGTAAGTTCGGCCCCCGAAGGTTGCATGAGTTTGCATGCGATTGGGCAGCCGAAATTGAGTTGGCCAGCCAGCTTTTGGGCATCCTTAGTCAGCATTTTGGACAGGTGTTATGTCCACCTTGTTGCCAGAAGCTTGGCCACGTCTCCCATGATTTATTTGCTGAGTTTGAGCAGATCATGTAGGAGTTTCCTAGTGTTCAAGAGATTGTGATAGTGTTGAAGCAAAAGTTAAGCTTTTGAGGGTTAGTACGGTTGAAGACGAGTTGATCTGTTTTCCTTGGATTCAGAACGTTCATCTTCCTGTTTATAGAGGTAAGGGAAGATCTGGACCTTGTTATATGGTTTCTGAAGGTTTTATGGGGATAAAGGAAGGAGATGCATGCTTAGGGTATTAATGATAGTTTTGATGCTTTATGCATGTATACATGTTTATGTGTTATGTTTGTTTTGGTTGTTGGGGTTATTAGATAGTTTTGGACCCCTGTGAACATATACTTGAGTATATGTATGTTGAGGAGGTGAAGTTTGCATAGGTTGAGAAGTTGAAGGAAAGAAGGAGATGGTTTGCCGTTGAAGCTGAGTTCTGGAGGAACTCAGGTTCGGCAGCCGAAGGTTCATTCGGCCGCCGAACCTCCTGCATGGTGGCTAGGTTGCCACAGCTTGCCCCCGAGTGTTTTTGCATGTTCGGCTCTGTTTGGGGGATTCGGCCGCCGAAGGTGCCGCCGAAGGTGCTTGAGTTTCGTCTCTGGAAAGGACATTCGGCCGCCGAACCTGCCGCCGAAAGTGTTTTGTCCAGCTTTTCTTTTGCATGTTTTGCATGAGTTTTAGAGTAAGAGTAAGGGATTTCTTGGGTAGTGTAAAAGAGTTATTCTTAAGATAGTTTGGTCCCTCATTTAAGTCTTTATGTGTTTATACAGACCAGAGGAACCAGAGAGAGCAGCAGTGAGTACTGCTCCAGAGTTTACTGAACCTGCAGAGTCAGTCCAGAGCCAGAGGTGAGTGGAACTAAACTTAATGTTTTTAATGAAACAATGGAATGTTTTAGCATATCTCATGCATCATGATTATGCAAATAGGTTGCCTGCATTAGTATTCACGAATATGTTGCATTGCATTGTTAATTGTTGGTGTGAGTAAATGCTGAATGATCCAATAGTCTCTGAGTTAAGACCAGGAGCCTTTGACTACGCCCTGGCAGGTATAGTAAAGTCCATGAGCCTTTGACTACGCCCTGGCAGGTATAGTAAAGTCCAGGAGCCTTTGACTACGCCCTGGCAACGGTAAGTACAGAGGTGTTATACACACATATACATATATGACAGGAAGACCAGGTGCTCGATTCTACGCCCTGGCACGGAAGTTACTGAGGCTATGTGGTGACAGGTTTACTCTTGATGTGGCTTGTCTGTGTTATGACGCATTTCATGAGATCATATTTTATGACTGATTTTGTTATTCTACTCACTGGGCTATAGAGCTCATCCCATTCCCTTAATCCCAGTCTTGCAGGATTTCAGTGTACAGTGTACAGGGGAAGGTCAGAAGAGTTCAGAGATAAGAAAAGAAACTTGTAATAGCTTAGAGTGGACATGTAATATTACAGAGATATGTTAATTGTGTTTACAGTTAGAATTGTGCTTGACATAGTTGTGTTGTAAATCTTTGGTTGTGTACATGATCTGTTGATGTATATATTTTGCTGAGTATGTGAAAACCCAGGCTTAACAGGTATGAGATAACCCATCTAGAGCCAGCTCTAGACAGGGGTACAGACAGAGATAGTGCATGCACAGGTTAAGCCTTGGATCAGGAAAAGAGTTTTTATTTTCACATAAAATGTATGATCATGTATG
This sequence comes from Manihot esculenta, assembly GCF_001659605.2. NCBI lineage: Eukaryota > Viridiplantae > Streptophyta > Magnoliopsida > Malpighiales > Euphorbiaceae > Manihot > Manihot esculenta. Next base: position 13,149,907 of record NC_035169.2, on the reverse strand, counting down.
AGATTTACAGGTACACAGAGAGTATAACAGGCTTGCTACGGGTTCCGGCGGCCTTAAGCCGACCTGAATCCTAGCGCCGGTGACGGTCCATTTTGGGGTCGTTACACACGCTTTGCATATGGGGACCCGACAAAATGGTTTACGAAAGTGGAACCATTCACGCAAAAGGTCCCATTAGCTTCTTTTCATTTGGAAGGTAAAGCTAACCAATGGTGGCAGTGGTTGCACCGGACATGCAAGGAAGGGCAACAAGAAGTCACTTGGGAATCCTTTTGTGAAGAATTATAGGCATGGTTTGGACCCACTGATTGTGAGGACTTCAATGAAACTCTTTCCAATATTCGACAGCTTGGGTCCTTCCGAGAATATCAATATGAGTTTGAGAAGCTGGGAAACCGAGTGCAGGGCTGGTCTCAAAAAGCACTCGTAAGAACCTTCATGGGTGGACTCAAACTAGAAATAGCAGAGGAAATACGAATGTTCAAGCCTAAAACGTTGAAAGAGGCAATTAGTCTTAACTCGAATGCGGGATGAACAGTTGCTCAGACAATTGAAATTTCGACTTCCACCTGAAGGACTTGTCATTCCCAAAGGACAACGATTCCATTCAAAAAATTATCGTGGGACAAAATGCAGAGGCAACGGTCATAAGGACTTTGCTTTAATTGTGATAAAAAATTCTTGCCCGGTCATCACTGCAAACAATCCCAGCTGCTTTTACTGTAGGGGTGCACAATCATGGACGAGGAGTACGACCCGAAGGATCCCTTTCTCACCCCACCAGAAATTTCTCTGCATGCAATGATAGGGTGGACTTTTCCGAACACCATGAGAGTCATAACAACAATTGGTTCCAAGGAGGTAATGGTCCTCATAAACAGCGGCTCTACACATTATTATTGAAAGAATGGCCAATGCTCTAAAATTACCTATGACTCCTACTGAATCCTTTGATGTCAAAATAGCCAATGGAAAAGTATTGCAATGTTGTGGCCAATTTGAGGATGTCAAAATCAATCTCCAAGATATCTCTCTCTCGATTTTTATACTTTACCACTTATTGGGCTGGATATAGTTTTGGGCGTACAATGGTTGTCGTAACTACGAAATGTCATATATAATTGGTCTAACTTGACCACAGAATTCTTCTAGGAGCATACATTTTACAAATTAAAGGGAATCAGTAATTTGCCTATTCAACCAGTGACTATGACCTCTCTTTCTAAGGAGGAGTGACAAGGCAACTCCTTATTTGCACTCTGCTTGTCAATCACAACCACCCAACTGCCGTCCCAAATTCCGTCAGCTATGACTCAACACTTTGAACAATTTGAAGATCTGATCCAAGTTCCAACTCAGCTACCTCCTCACTGAGCCATTGAGCACCACATCATTTTGGAAGAAGGCACCGAGCCCATCAATGTACGGCCATATAGGTATGCCTACTTTTAAAAGTCCGAAATTGAAAAACAAGTTCATGACATATTGCAATTGGAGCTCACTCGACCCAGTACCAATCCATTTTCATCACCTGTTCTTTTAGTTAAAAAAATAAAAAAGATGGATCCTAGCGTTTTTGTAACGATTATAGGGCTTTAAATGTTGTTACTATTAAAGATAGAATTTTGATTCCTACTGTTGATGATATGCTTGATGAACTTTATGGTGCTAAGTTGGACCTTTGAGTTGGATACCATCTTGTATGCATAAACCCTGATGATATTCATAAAACTGCTTTCCGAGCACATAATGTCATTGTGAATATTTAGTCATGCCATTTAGACTTTGTAATGCCCCTTCTGTAATCATGAATTCCATTTTTCATCCTTATTGCCCAAATCCATTTTCGTTTCTCGTTTTCTTCGATGACATTCTAATCTATAGCCCCAATTGGAATTTGCATCTTGAACATGTTAAATAGATTTTTGAAATTTTAAGGCATCTACAATTTTATGTGAAACTTTCAAAGTGTGCCTTTGGTTTACAAGAACTTGAGAATTTGGGTCATATTGTTACTTCTACCGGTGTTAAAGTTGATCAAAGCAAAATTGAGGTTATGATAAAATGGCCTAGGCCTACTAACATTTCAGATTTGCGTGAATTTTTAGGCTTTACAAGTTATTACTGCAAATTTGTGCGCAATTACGAATTGCTGGCTAAGCCATTAACTAATCTCTTGAAGGACAGTTCCAATGGATGGAGGAGGCAGAAAAGGCATTCGAAAATCTAAAAAATGCTATGATCACCACCCCAACTCTGGGTACACCGAATTTCAATGAATCTTTCAACATCAAATGTGATGCCTCCGGTGATAGGATTGGAGCGGTGTTGACACAGCAAGAATGGCCTATAGCGTTCATGAGTAGAGCTTTGGGGGTTGCTAAGAAATCATGGTCTATATATGCTAAAGAAATGCTTGCAATTGTTCATGCCATTCATACATGGCATCCCTATTTACTTAGCAGAAAATTTTATATCCATACGGATTAACACAGTTTGAAGCATTTGTTAGAGCAGCGGATTGTGATACCGGAATAGCAGAAATGGTGGCCAAATTACTTGGGTATCATTATGACATTCATTACAAGCCTGGTCGAGAAAACACCAACACTAATGAATTGTCACAGGTCGTAGGCTGAATTCTAGTACAGTATCACTTATCATGCTTCCATATAAATGACACCCTTTCAAACACTCTACGGTCGGCCACCTCCTACCATCTCTATATATATTGAGGGCAATAGTCCAGTGCATGAAGTTGATAAACTCTTAACTTGCCGCGATACACTGCTCTATCAGCTCAAGACTGCCCTCCATGCTGCTAACAACAGAATGAAACAACAAACTGACACCAAACGTCGCATTCTTGTATTCAATGTCGGCAACCTGGTATTTCTAAAGTTACACCCGTACTGGCAGCATTCTGTTTTAAGACAAGCCTATCACAAATTGGCTAATAAATTCTATGGCCCTTTTCCCATCGAGGAGTGCATTGGTAAGGTTGTCTATTGCCTCACCCTTCCTCCAAGCTCTCGCATTCACTTGGTCTTTCATGTCACACTTTTGAAAAAGCAAATCAGCCCTCACGGGTCCACCAGCTCAACACTTCCTCCGATGACAAATACCACGATTCCTAACATTGTTTTGGACTATCATTGGATTAAGCGGGGCTCCAAATTTATCGAACAAGCATTAATGCAGTGGCATAAACTATCACTAGAAGATGCAACGTGGGAAGACACAACCTTGTTGTGGACACAGTTTCCAGATTTTCACCTTGAGGACAAGGTGGCTTGTCACAAGGACGAGCAATAATAAGCCACATCGGTCCTCTAGAGTGGGTCAAAGGAATCCCAAGTATTATGACAAAGCCACCACCCACGTGAACAGTGGCATACAACGTGGCCACCAAGCTCTCCTTAAAATTTGCTTTCCATTTCTGTTATTATTTCTGAATGGTGGATCATATGCTACACATTGAATAACCAATGTGAGAAATTAACTACCGGTTAATGGTAAAAATTCAAGTCTGGTGTTTAACTAACCTGACTTAAAGCCAAATTTGGAAATTGTTGCCGGAGCAGTTCAACTACGCCTGTCCTATGCGAAGGAACGCTGCAGTCTACAACATCTAGAGAGCTCAAATCATAGTCGTCTCATAACCTAGGATCCTTAGTCATCAGTACCACCGCCGGTGCAGTCTGTGCTACGTGAGTGATCTTACACTCCTTAATTACAGTCAACATTGTCTTCATATCAAATTTGCCCAAGGGCATTTTGGAGAAGGCTATCATATCAAGCTTAATTAAGCCCCATTCTAGACCCAACACTCTCACCACATGTAGACTTAGACTAGGCCCATCATCAAATTCCAACTGTTACAGAGGGCCTACTCAAATTAGTAGTCATGTCTATATTGTCATCATATTTGGAAGATACTATTGAAACAAAATCTAATTTATTAAACAAATTGACAAAGTTTGAAGGAATAGAATACAATAGAGAAAACAATGCCAAGTTAAGATTTTACTAACTACTAGCTCATTAAGGACACGTAAAAGGTAACAAGCTTCAAAATTTCCCTTTCCCATTATTTTCTCCTAATCAAAAGCAATGTTGAAATACGGAAATTCCATATCCTCCCTCAAGATTAATTAAAATAAAAGGCACATATCCACTGAATCAACATATGAGAAACATCAGGGAAATTAAAATTAATTGAAAAGAAAAAAATAGAATCAAGTGATATACCAGACAGAGAGAGGCAAAACTGCAATTAGGTCAATAGATGTGAGAGGCTGAATGAGTGTGGCTGTGTGGGTGCTAGGAATCATAGTTAATAATTTTAGTTTTGAAATGTTTGAAAAATTAATATTTTAATAATAATTTATTTTATAGATGACTTACACCAAATTTATATCATGTAATTTATGGCTTTGTTTTTTTTACCAAAAATCCGGCAGAGTTTTCTCTGAAATATGGACTTAATTTCACCTGTGAATAGTAACGTTACACTTCTATAAACTTCAACCTTAACCCCCAAACTTCTTTTAACTTCAAAATAATTTCAATCCATATCAAACACTTCAAAAACCATCTTACTAATCTCAACACAAAAACTTATACTAGTAACCCATATTTATACCAAAATTAAAATATTCAAATATATCTAATTCAAACTATATACAACTTTATCTCTAAAACTTTATGTACATGCCATATTTCCAAAAGTAACTTTATATAAAGAAATTTACAAAATATACCCAAAGATAGTAATGATGTAACTCTGACTGGGTTGATGCAGATCTTGATCTACTGTTCCTTGGATCTACAACCTGCGCGAGGAAAAATACATTCCTACGCGCTAAGCAAATTGCTTAGTGGTGCTCAACTTCTTTTATATTTAAAAAAATAAATCATTTAAATCAAATTTCATTTATCAACAATAAATCAAACAAATAACAATAAACTATATAGCAAACAATTTGAAACAATTCTAAATCATACTATTATTTCACATATATACAAATTTTAATTTCATAGTCTTTTTCTTTTTTTTTTCATGTAAAAAAAATTTGTTTTCTCTTAATACTTTTATTTATTTATTATTTTTCTTTTGTCCCCTATAAATTTAAATGGGACTGTTAAGTCAGATAAGGAAACTGTATCTGTAGGGCACAAAGTGCCAAATAACTGTATGGCTCAAAAGCCGAGTCTATAACTGTAGAATACCTCATTGTATCCCAAAAATCAGTGTAACTGTAGTGCAGTACTGCAAGATCTGTATATGGCATGCCACACCCTTAAACTAACTCACAATTCCCACCAAACTTACTAGGGCCAACTTTAAATAATTTATACATTTAAATATGGGGACAAAAACTTTCCATACAGTGTAATTTTCAATTACTCAAACTATAATACTTTATCATATTACAACTCTGCCTTTAAACATTGTCATATCATGTAAATCTATTAATTTAATTCAACTACATAAATTACAAATTCATAATTTAATCCTTAATTAATTAACTATTGTTATTTTTATTATTATTATTTTTCTAATCTAATTTTTTTTTCCTATTTATCACGGTATACCATATCTCATTTTTCTTTTTCTTTTAATTTTTACCTACTCCATCTGCCTTTTGGCTGAATTATCAAGGTAATGGCCATCACTAATATTTAATGACAAAGAACAGCCATTGTCGTTAAATAAAGATTCTAATGGCCGCCGTCACCAGTGCAACTCAAGATTTGCCTTTAAAAAATGAAAGTAACAATAATGCCCTCTAAAAGCCTGTAAATAACAGCCATCATATAACATAATGACTATTTAGTTAAAAGCATATTTTCAATATAGTTCAAAAGTACTATTCACAAATAAGTACATAGCACAAAGCAGAGGGGTCTATTGAAAGATATGAAGGTCGGTTGGTACAAAGTGGTCCACTCAAACCTATAGTTTCGACTACCAAGAGACATTTGCAGCACTACAAAGATGAGCTCCATTTTTGAAAATAAGTTGGTTGATATTTTCACTAAGGGAATTTGTAGCAAACATTTCCAAGGTTTGGTTTGCAAGATGGATGTACAAGATATCTGTGCACCATCTTGAGAGGGAGAGTTGATAATATTCTTCCCTTTAGTTTATTGAACAGTCCTAATTAGGGTTCCTAATTAAGGTTGCAATTAACGTTGTAAAATGAGCAGTTATATTTTTGTATACTCAAATTTATGCACCATCTTGAGAGGGATAGTTGATAATATTCTTCCTTTTAATTTATTGAATACTCCTAATTAGGCTAGGGTTCCTAATTAAGGTTGCAATTAATATTGTAAAATGAGCAGTTAAATTTTTGTATACTCAAATTTCCTAGTTTAGAATTATTGTATAAATAGGTTTCATTGTAAAGTTCAGAACTACTATGATAAGAACTATTCAATTTAATCTCGTCTTCTCTGTCAAAAACGTGTAATATGAAGATGACAACTGAATATAGAACTAACCACTCAAAGCAGAGTCTTGGGCTTTCGAGTAGTTATATTGTCAGTGACCAGCCTAAAACCTTGATGAGCATCAACAATCTCCACGATGGTCATGGCACCAAGCAGGAAAAACACGACCTCACTTACTTCTGCAGAAGCATGTGTCAACTCCGAAACAGCTATATCAGTCGAAGGTGCCTGCTCAAGAAAGTGATAGCTAAATATTACAGTGTAATAGACAATACCTGGAACTTATGGTTGTTTTCATGAAACATAAAAAGGGACCCGCTTTTGCATGATAGTTATGGTGGGAGACTTTGGACTTATACTGGCAGGGTCAAATTTATTTGTTTGCATACTTACAAGCATTGATAATTGATAATTGATATTTGAAACACATCAATGTGGAATTCTATAGTTCACGGTTCAGTTATCAGGAAGCCATTATAAACCATGCTGCCAAAAAATTTTGCTTCCACGCACTAGTCTATCAGTTTATGGCATCCCAATTCAGAATCCACTACAGCCTAATTGTGGAAATTATTTCACCAAGGGAGTTCCAGCTACATGATGATCCAAAATTTCTTCAAAGAAAAGAAGGTAAATATACCCAAACATCCACCCACACCAATCTTGACTTGGTCTTCTTTGTAGTCTTTGATTCCTCTTTTGTTTTTTGTATTTAATTGTGAATGGAATTCTTTAAGTGAAAGACTTTTTCGTGGCTCTTGGGACTGATCTTGCAGTATTTAAAATGGATTTGGACTTCTGCACTTTTGAATTTCAGTTTTCTGCACTTTTCCCGCTTCTGCTGTATTTTCTGGCATCAGTGTGATTTGGGCGGGTGATTTGGGCAAATCGCTTGCCCAAATCGTTTCTGTATGTTGCCTCCAGATTTCTGCCTTAGCTTTCTGCTTCTGATCTCTGCGGGTGATTTGGCCAAATTACTTTGACCCAATTACTTTTTCAGCTTTTCCTGCACTTTTTCTCCAACTCTCCATTTTCTTCCTTTCCTGTAAAAACATAATAAAAACCATAGATTAAGCTGAAAAATGTGTAAATAAACAGTAATAAAGATAGTAAAAATGTGGCTAAATTATGTTTGATCATCTACCAAGCTTGACCTATACCATACATCATAACTGTAAACATAAAAACCCCTTACTAGAACCCTCATCAAATGCTCTAGTAGGGTCAATATCTCATATGTCAAGTCTGGTTCAACATATCTCATCATTAAAACATTTACATAAAGATCATGTACAACAGGGAATTTACAATAAACATTAGGGCCAAGCACAATAATTATCCTCATTACATTTCTTTACATTACATGTCCACTAAAACTCTATTACATGACATAGCCATTACCCTTGCTGACTTCCTGCTATCTCTGACCCTGCAAACCTGGGGGTTAGGGGAAAGGGGTGAGCTACTAAAGCTCAGTGAGCAGAACAGTAAAAACAGTTAATAAACATATGTTTTCATGAAATGCATCACATCACAAATAATTCACATCACGTATGGACTTGTCACCAATAACCCTCTACATATCCAATGCCCGGCCCACAACGGGACTCCTCAGGACTTTTGCTTAACATAACATAACATGTCCAACTGTGCTAGGGGCGTAGTGCAGGCCACACCTGGTCTTCTCTTACATATAACATATCATAATATGTCCAACTGTGCCAGGGGCGTAGTGCAGGCCACACCTGGTCTTCTCTTACATATTACCAGGGGCGTAGTTCAGGCCACACCTGGTCTTTTCTTACATATTGCCAGGGGCATAGTTCAGGCCACACCTGGTCTTTCCATCTCATATCCTATCATATCATATCGAGGACTAATGGATCATCATCCATCCACATCAACAATAAATAATGCAATGCGTCATATTCGTGAATTCTAATGCAACAACCTATAAATATGGCAATCGTAATGCATGAACATGCTTTAAAAAATTTAGTTACTTTAAAATATAGTTCAGTTCTACTCACCTCTGGCTGACGCTTTACTGACTCTGTAGCAGCTAGCTCACTGCTGACCTCCTCGGTCTCTCAGGTCCGATCCTACATAGGTAGACTCAAATGAGGGACCAAATATACTCTAATCATGACTCTAAACATCTCCCCAAAAATTCCCCTAAAACATCATAAAATATACATTGAAAACAGACAAAGGAAGGCTGGTCTGGGGACTTTCGGCGGCAGGTTCGGCGGCCAAAGGTCCCTACAGATCCGAAAGTCAGGCACTTTCGGGGGCAGGGTTCGGCGGCCGAAAGCCTTCACAGACCCGAAAGTCACTAACCTTCGGGGGCAGGTTCGGCGGCCGAAACTCCCCTCCAGAGCTGAAAGTCCAACTTTCGGGGGCGAGTTTAGGCGGCCAAAATTGCCTCCTCTAGCAGGTTCGGCGGCCGAACCTTGCTTCGACGGCCGAACCTGGATCCTCCTGGGTGGCAGAACCCGATTCTACCATCCCACATCCAACCATCCAAACTTTCCAACACACATCCACCTATTCTAAAACATGCATAAACACATTTTCAAGCATATAGGGGCATAAAACTAGCCTATACCCCAACAAACATCACATTTAAAATACATTTATCATTAAACTAACATAAACCCTAACATTTTAGTTCTACTCTAAAACATGCATCATATACCCTTAATCCCTTTTAAAACTTACTTAAAACATGTAAAAAGGTATGGATCTACACTTACCTGTTGAAGATTGAAGGTAGGCGTGATCCAACTTGGAGATGAGGAGGAAACGAGTTCTGGAGGTCTCCAAGCTTCAAAACTTTGGTCTTAGCTTAAAAATCTTCAAAACAAGGTAAAAACTTATCAAAAACTTGAAGGATTTGAGGAGAATATACAAGATCATCAAGGGGGTGGCAGAGACTCACCTTGCCCGGAAATGGAGAGAGAAAACTCGCCCATTTTTGGACAGGGGGCCTTTTATAGGTGGCTGGGCAGACCACCTTTGGGGGCCAAAAGTGCCTCCGCAACTCCACCATGTTCGGCGGCCGAACATGAGGTTCGGCGGCCGAACCTGAGTTTCTCCTCTAAGGCATTTTCTTTCAAAACTCAATTTTCTTTCTTTATTAAAACCATAAAAACATTAAAACATGATATGAAAACTTTCATTTCTACCCTTCTAAGGGTTTCTGACCTCGGGATTTCAAATTCCAATGGAGATTCCGCCGAAAAGTTGGAATTCTGATGTCGGAGCTTAGCTGGGTATTACAAAAGCGCCATGTCGATCTCAAGAAAATGAGCTCGGTACTGGTAAAGCTAATAGGAAGACCAAATCAAGGCGAGGCGAGGCGAATCCTAAGCAAAATGCATACCAAGATAGAGAACCAAACAAAGGACTAGGGGCAATCATAAGAGGCACCGACCTCAAGAATTGACTGCTCGCACTAAACCAGCTCAGCTAGCCTAGAGAGAGGTCTAAGCAGCAAAAAACCCACAAAACGCTCGAGGGTAGACAGCCTAGAAAACACTCGGGGGTAAAAAACCCAACTAACCGAGACATATCCGAGAACCAAATGCTCAGATAAAGAATCAAGGAGACAGGAGCAATGTAAAAGGCTGAATAAACCATTCTGAATGACCGGATGGGGCAGTAGAAAGTCCTGACTCATTAGAATATAAAAGAATCGAACCGCAGTATGATCAAGTCCAAAACAGATAGTCCGATCTCTTCAATCCAGGGTCGATCTCTCTAGAAGCTTGGAGGGGCCTTATGTCTGTACCGGCAAGGCTATAAGCCTATAAAAGAAAAGTTAAAGCCGAACAAACAATCAGTCAGACTGAAACATAGCCTGTATAAGACTCGACAAGAAAGCTAGAAATTAAGTCCAACTTCACAAAAGATCTCGGGGCACCAAAGTAAAGAAAACGAAATCCCGAACTCTCGAGCTCATAGCACAAGCAGCATCACGAGCTATAGGCATAAAAGCCTAAGTAAAGAACAAAAATCTGAACTCCCGAACTCGCAGTACGGACGGACTCACAACAAGTAAACAATCAAGCTGAATAAAGCTAAGTGTAGAAGCAACAACAGAGAGCCGAGCTCCCTATATGAAAAGGCCCGCCAATGCGAAATGCACAAAAGGATAAAGGAAAGCGAAGGGTCGTGCTCACAGCTCGGATTACCCCACAGTAAACAAACACTTAGCAAAGGTGATCCAGGAAGAGGAAAAAGACAAAAGGCCAAGCTCCCTATCCCAGTGGAGCACACAGCTCAGACCGCACTGACCGCCAAAAGGTTACATCCAGGGGGACAAAATGTCCGAGCTCGTAACAAGAATAAGATTTAAAATCGTCTAATGCGGGGCACTCATGCAAATAAGATTCCTCTAGGTATAATATATCCGAGCTCGCAGCACTGACGAGGTCATGAGCTAAAAACAGAAATGCCCTCATGAGAATAAGAAAAACTCGCAAGTCAGAAGCTTAGCCAGACGCCGAGCTCTTAGCCCGGGTCAGTTCGACTAGCAAAGTCCCAGTAGAGATAGCCTGGTCCATCAATTAAGTAAAATTGATAAAGCCAGAAAACAGTCTGAATAAAAAATAATAATGAGGTACAGGCCAAGGTGAAATACCATTCATCATCAAATACACATCTCCAGATCGCCATACATTCAAACATCAAAGTAAAGAGACAAAGAAATAAAAAGGCAAGGAAAGGACGCTTTTGACAGGAGCAGTTCTCGGGCCATGCGGTCATAAATAAAGTTTAGGGATTTACCCTCTCGCCACTCATGTAATAACTGCCGAGGAAGTAAAGGGGCAATTGATGACCGTCGGGCTTCCTCTACCCTAGGCGAGACTGGGCCCAAGAGGAGAACAATGGCCCAAAGCCCATCAAGCCCTCCTTAGTCTGACCAACTCAGCATCTCAGGCCTCGACCCAGACACGCCGGGCCGGATGGGTTACCCGCGAGTCCAGACGCAGCAGGAAGAAGCCCAGCCCAGTGATGTAATGTGAGGGAGAGGAGCTGGTCCAGTCACTTCGCTACCCTACCCGCACGCGAGCCGGGGAAATTAAATAACCGCCTAGCGTGGAAAGAGGGTCTGACACGTCCGTATGTACGGGTCTGAGTGACATAGACAGGTAGCACAATAGACGTGAGGAGCAGGTAAAAAGGAGAGGGTCTTCTCTTTCCTTCTTTTTTTGGCTTCTTCCTCAGCTCCATATTTTTTTTTATTTTTCTCTGCAACTTTTACCTATCCATACTACGCTAGTTCATGAATCTGACTTGAACGTCGGAGGGTCTCCACCGGGGTATCCCCGATAGACCCCTGAACATCTTTCCTCATTTTGCAGGTCCTTTCATCAAATAGAATATTGAGATACCCATTTGATGGACCCATATGATGAAGCAAGAAAAAAACCAGATCTATCATGGATGGACCCATATGATGAAGTAAGAAGAAAACCAGATCTATCATGGAGTAAGAGGAAGATCATATTTATCAAATTTAATTAATTATTGATATTAAATCATTTGATAATATCAAAATATTAAATTTTAATTAAAATTGAAATATTTGAATTGAATTATATAATATTTAAAATAAAATATAAAAAATTATTAAATAGTTGGATTAATCTAATTGAATTGAATTCAATTAATCTAAATTAAATCAAACTAGATCAGTTAGATTTAGATTTATTTTTCTCTTAATTAATTAAAATACTTTAATTTTAAATTTAAATTTATACCGAACATCTAAATGTTGTGGGCTAGACACCCGAATAGCCTCCTATTGACGCCACCCGGATGAAGGTTAAAAGCTCCAATATTTCTCATCATTGGAATCCCATCAGGTTTAACCAAACCAAGCACTCCGGCGGGAAGAAGCAAAATCAAGCACTAATCTTTCCACCAATATACGGGAAGGCTAACTCATCAACAGTCAAAAGGAAAGAGAAAGAAATGGGGCCTTAGAATCTGAGTCTCGTTCAATCGAAAAAATTTTTTTAATTTAAGATTTTGACTTCTAAGTATATATATATTTTTTTACATCAACAATTATATTTTTTTATTTTTTTCAATCGAAAAAATTTACTTTTAATTTAAGATTTTGACTTCTAAGTATATATATATTTTTTAAACTACTTATAAAATAAGTATTCACTCATTATTTAATTTATTTTTATACGTTCACTATTTATTATTATAAAGTAATAGTTATTTTTATTTATTTATATTTATGCTATTGAAATTATATATTAGACTATATTAATTTATAAAAAATAAATTTTAAATTAAAAAAAAAGAGTATAGAGAGTAATGGTTAGAATATTTAATGAATTTAATATGTTATGAATTAGATTATTTTTAAAAAAGCTTTAATATAGATAAAATAAGTTGTAGTGTTTAAATGGATAATAGGTCAAGTTAAAAAGATTTTTAAAAATTTATATGTGAACAAATTAATTTAACTCTATGTGAATTTTCTTTGGTTAATTTGACTCTCAGAATTTTGTCTCTAATATATATATATATATATGCATAAAATTATTTTTAAAATAAATAAAACTAGAAATTTTATTGAAAAAATAAAATTGAGCCCTTGATTGAAATTTTTATATCCGCCACTGGCGAGAACTATCCATAGAAATAGAGAGAACTCCAGCAGTGAGTTCTCAATTTATGTAGATATCACCAAGTGAGAAGCTTTTCTACTCTTATTTGTTGATTGCTTTTAAAGCTCTCTGCGATCCTTGACAATGGTTCGTATGTTTCTATTGCAGCCTTGAGCAGCTAAAGAGCTCAAGGACTTGAAGAATGCAGTTATAGGTGAGAATGGAGATAACTCAAATGCAACCTTTCACCTTGAAAAGCATATTGATATCACTATTATAATTTTAGTTGTATTTTTTAATTGTATAATAATTTATTATCGTTGTCTTAAACTTATTTTTGTAATAGTGTAATTTCTAGCAAAGAATTAAAAACTTTTTACAATCACTTCTGGTTGGGATATCACTAATGGGCATATGCCCATAATCAAGAAGATACCTACATCAGTACTCTGGGGATATTTTGCTTATATGGCCATTGATAGTCTTCCTGTGAGCTGGTTATGGGAAAGGCTGATGCTGCTTTTCATTATTCCTAGCCGGCGATACAGGAGAGTTATAAGTTTTCTCAATGCCTGTTTGTAAGATCCAAAGCTATTAGGTATTTTGACACTTCTGCTATTTAGGAGACATAAAAACTGAAAATCTTTCCCCTGGCTTACCTTCATGAGTTGGATGCTGCTGAATATGAGGAAATTGATGGAGCTCCTAAACGTAGTCACAGTCTCTCATTCAAGGTACATGGTCTCATTGTCTTTATGGCTGATTCTCAGCTGCTCTTGAAAATGCAGGATGTGATTCTGGAACATTTGGCGGACAGCTGCCTGCTGCTAGCTAGATTAGCTAGCATTTCAGATTGCAACAGTACTTCATTGAACTTCAAATTCTGGAACATTTGTTAGGACCAAAATTTGAATGCCTTGTGTGTTGGCAGGAATCAATGGAGAATGATGATAATTCTGACAATTCTGGATAAGGTAAATATTTACTAATAAAGATTATGGCTAACAGGTTGCCAGATCTTTCATAGCATAATTAAATAGAAGCAGAATGAGACTTCTGCATTAAAAAAACAACCGGTTCTCATCTGCCCATTTCTTCATATGACTCCTAGCTTTCTCTAACTGAGCGCGGGAGTTCACAGTTGGTGACTTGGTTATGGTGAAGCTATTACCAGAGCAGCTGAGATTCCTTCGCAACCTTGACAAAAGATTAGTCCGGAAGTATGAAGGACCAGTACCAGTAGTTGCCAAGATTGGACCAGCCGCTTACAGGATCGAACCTCCGAAGTGGATGACAGTCCACCCAGTATTTCACGTCAGCAAATTGAAGCCCTATTATGCCGATGAGTCAAATGCAAGCCGTAACACGGCATCACGACCAGCTGTAACCCGCGCACCACCTGTCAATCAAGGAGTGGAAGAAATCTTAGCGGAACGAATCGTCCAGTCTGCCAGGCGTCCACCACACATAGAGTACCTTGTCAAGTGGAACGGCCTTGGTGTTGAAGAAACTAGTTGGGAGAAAGAGTCAAGTCTACAGGCATACGCACACAAGATAGAGGACTTCATTAACGCTCAGTCGACGAGGACGTCGACCATTTAAGGGGGGAGTGACTAGTTGGCCACCAGCAAGGGCTGGGCCCGACTGGCCACCGTAGGCTTGTTGAGTCCCTGGATTGTGCCTTCTCTTCTTGCAGGTGTTCCCCCTGTCTGCAAGTTGGGAATGGGTCGTTGACATGATTGTGTAATGACTATTTTGCCCCTGGAATAAAATAAGTAGCCCATTCAGTAAATCTCTGTGCTTGGTTGCTTGTTGATGTGCTTGTATTGCTATAATTGCCTGATCATGATATTTTCATATGATAACTGTGGTATTTCCCGTTTTTACGAGAATGGGGCACGAGGTCCTAACCTTTACGTTCCTTTTGTCCAGGTGAACGCGTAGAGAGCTTGGCTGACTTGGCTTGGAAAGAGTTCAAACCAAGTGCCACACGGTTCCAGGCTAGTGTCAAAATCTGAAACCGTGACAATTGCAGTTCACTTTATAAAACTTTCCCGAAATGAGATTGGACGGAGCATGCCTTCCACATATTACGTGGACCAGCTAGCTTTTCTGGATAAAGTATTAGAAGGTCAACTCCAATCATTTTCTACTGATTTCTTACCAAATAAAGAAAGGAGATAGTTGCAAAGTCAACAAACCGACAACTGATTGGAATATAATTGTACATCACAATCAGCAATCCATGCTAGCCAAACAATGTGGGAGGAGAGAATAAAAAAAGTTGAATTTGTGAAAATAAAAGCTATGGAAAATGATTTAAACGCAACTGCACTTATCATGGATTCAGCATTAGAATAGAAATTACCTTTACAGTTAGGATCTGCCCCATAATCCAGCAAAAGAAGCACACAGTTTTCGCTTCCCTTTGATGCAGCTATATGCTAATAGACATAATGTTTTGGAGAGCAGAGAGGATAGAGATAGAGAGAGCATCAGTAATATAGAGAAAACACATTAATATGGGGAAAGGAAATGGTTACAAGTTTCACTTTCACATACCAGAGCCGACCTCCCATTGTTGTCTGATTCATTTGGATCCAATCCCCTTTTTAACAACTGATGTAACAAGGAATCGTCACCCCTAAGTGCAGCGAAACATAGACTGAGAGGTAGGTCCATTCTACCGCGAGCTAGCATGTTCTCTGTCTCATGCAAAACTCCCTCCATAAGTGGGTCCTTTTGTTCTTTCAAATGCTGCCCCACCGCAGAAGTATAAAACATTAGAAAAGTTCACAAGCAAATACAAGCTAACTTTTTGGAAACCTCCATGTTTAAAGAAAGGTTGGTATTCATGGATTCAATTTCACCGGGTTGATTTGCATCTACTGACCTGAAGGAGGTTATTCATGATTATGGTCCCATCTCCAACATTGGCCTGAACAATGTTCAAGAATGTAGTACGGTTCAGTCTTAGTAGCTGGCTCAATCTTTTGGTGCGCACAGTAAAAAGCTGTGGCCTATAATAAAGCACCCCAATCTCACCACAAAGCTCACCACTTTTTGCTTGCCCAACAACCTGCAATGATCCAACATAATTTCTTCATTAGAAAATGAATTATAAAACTACAATCTTGATGCCATAAGTATTTTCTTTTAAGAAAAATACTTTTGGAGATTTTCAAGCAGGACTTGCCTGTTCACCTCCACTTCTGTAAACAAGAAGATCCTGTTAAAAAATTCAGCAATTAGAGACCTCAATTTGATAAACTTTACTTAAAATTGTACATATTATTTTTTGATGGAATATGTGCCTCTACTAGCAACAGAGTGGACCTAACTTCAGTTTCAAGTTGCACATAGGTAAAAATTTAGGGAAAGTGTCTTTACCACGGCGCCAGTAACAAGTATATAGAAGTCTGTTGGTGCTTCATTCTGCAAAATGACATCTTCTTTGGGGGGAAAATACTCAGCTTTCATCTCCGAAACCTTTGGAATTCATTTGCAGAAAAAAAAAAACAAACACAAACATCTATTTAACGAATTTATTATACAAATCAAGTACTAAAGTAACACAAATTTTTGGGTGAATTACCAGTTGGAAAAGTAAGTCATTGGAAACCCCACGAAATAAGTACACCCTGTCCAGGAGTGAGTAAAAGAGATAATGTGAAATGCTAGAACGAATTGCTTTTGGAAGGGAATCAAGAGTTTCTTGCTGCTGAAGTCCTTCTGAATCAGTCCTGAACTTCAAACATAGATGTGCAAGCATCTGATCTTGCAGGCGCAGAGGCAGTTGGTTCCTCTGAGCAAAACTCGAAGCTGCTTGTATGGCATCTCGCTGGGAATTTCGAAAATACAGGGGAATCTATGAATAATGAATTCATGAATTGGAGAGCATGATTACCATTTCAATGAATAAGGATTACTCACAAATCTTCTAGTTCGACTGGTCCCATGAACAACCAAATTGGTCATATTTCCAATCAAATATGCTGTCAATCCAAGGTTAATAGAGCATATAGAAGATGTCAAAGATCATCTCCCTTGTATTCACAGGATGGAGATCACCATAACCAACAGTTGTTAAAGTAGTAATAGACCAGTACATTGAAGTCACATATCGGATCCATACACTCTGTTGAAGAAAATTGTCCCCCAAAGATGCTCCAATCCACGTCTTTTCAGGGTTAGGATAACGAGCAGCAATAAGATAATAAAAGCATCCAGCAGAGTGAACTGCGAAAAGAGTGACCTACAGAGAGCATCACATACTAATAAGATCGAATAACTGGAATTGTAATTCATACTGAAACCATGCTTGACTTGAATACTTACACAAATAAGTTTGGCACATCGAACCCAGAAGTAATTATAGTTCCTATCCTTCTCCAATCTGTTAAAAGAAATTATATTGCTGAAGTTACTAACACTTATAACAAATAATAAAACACTTACTTCACGGCTGCATCAAACTGACAATGCCCAAAATTTTCAGTTTGGTTAAAGTGCAAAGCTACCTGAGGGAGAAACCTTTTACCTGGAAAATAGAGCACTAACTCTTCGAAGTCGCCAAAGGCGAAGCATGTTGAACAAGCCATATGACTGGAATGGTTTAGGGGAGATCTTCCGAGCAAGTTCAGATGGGATTGTGGATATGAAATCAAAAACAAACCAGGACCTAGTATACTTCCAAGCAATCTTTTTCGGATCGTCCACAAGTAAGTAGGTCGTCTTGTCGAGGTAAGCCACAATGAACGTAAGAACAATGTCTATAGCAAAGAATCCATTTACAACATTATCAGCAATGGAGAGTGGTCCCTCAGGTTTCTTGAGAAATCCAAATTCAAAGGGCGATACCCAAGCTGTATAGATGACCAGAACAACAAGAAAAGTCTCCCATATTCTGCAAGATTCAATTAAAGCCTTAAGCTAATTTTAGAACACTTGTTCCTTATTCTCTACAACTACTATACATTTTTATGCCACAGAAAATGCAAAATAAGTGAAATTGCAAGTAGATAAAACTCTGCTGCTGATTGCTTACTATCTGAAATCATTCCAGAAATGCAATACAAGTCAAAGCCCAATGTTTCCCCAAGTTCCATTATTTTCTATTTTGACATCAAAAAGTGGGGAAAAAAATATAAAATTTGCAAATGGGCATTGCATAAAGTGGAAAAGAAAGCAAAAAACATATAATAAAAGTACCTGAAGAAAGCTATCTTTACCAGTCAAACCAGAAGATTTGCAGGGCCTCCAATTAGGTGTATCTCTGGTATGACTGGGCGACAATTCAACAAAATCATCCTAACCCACTAAAAATTTACTATTAGATCTCTCTCTTTTAGACTAGGATTCCCAGTATTTCAAACCCATGTGAAGAACCACCAAAAAAGTTCAAAATAAGTTAACAATATCTTTGATTGCCAAAGAATAATCAACCAGGAAAAGGGCCATCATGTTTGGCTAAGAATCTAAGCAAATAATCAAGTAACATAGAACTCTCAGAAAAAAAGTTAAATCTGATAGTTCCAGCAAATGGTGAAGGAAGATTCAGAAAGGCTTAAATTGATTCCGAAGATTTCAGAAACCAACCTTGTCCACCCGACTCCCAAACTCCCACCCAGAAAAAAAAAATAGATAAAAAATATATTTACTGATAGAAAAACCAGGAGACCCTTTTCCAGCAGACAAGGTTAAGAGAAAAAAAACAAAAGAAAACAAGAAAAGAGCAAAAGGAAGTTGAAACAAAATGCACAGAAACAGGTAATTACAGCAATAAACACAAAATGACAAAGAAGAACTTTGAAATCCCCCACCCCACCAAGAAGAACCCAGAAAGATAAAGAAAAATAAAGTCTTCGATCTATTGCTTGTAAAATAAATTTTACTATTATATATGTCACTTTTTAAAATCAGTCATTTGAAGGATTTTGAAAAATTAAAATTTTAATTTTAGCTGTTCCCAATACTTTGAAATTTTACATATTTTATTTTAATGAATTTTTATAAAAAAAAATATTATATATGTAATAATTAAATTTTATCTAAAACACTTATTACCATCAAATTCGCAAATAATATCTATTGACAAAGTTTCACCCTTTGCTGGCACGGAGAGTCACGTCGGTGCCAACTTCTCTTCTAATTGACTGTTTAAGAGAGTAATTTTGACTCATTAATTACGGGATTTCAAGAAAATCGCTTGTATTTCATAAATATCTTTGTGGAGAATTAGAATTGCCACATTAAAAAGGAAAAGTAATATTATACGAAATTTCAAATACTCACACTATATTATTATTTATTATTATTGATGTTATAAGCTTTATATTTCTAAGAATATAAATTAGTAAAATAAAAAAAATATCGAGTGAATTTATTTTAGTAATTTTTTCAATATTTAATAGAAATATTGAATAAATAATTAAATAGGTTATTAAAAAAATAATATATTTGATTATATAGTTATATAGTGAATTGAATAGAATTTAAATATTATTAAAATATATGAGATGATAGAGTTATATTGTAGGATGTGAAATATTGAATGGATTAGAAATTATAAAATAAAATATAAAATTCTAATGGATAAAAATAATAATTTAATACGAATAATATTTCATTGTAATTAGAATTCTAGCAGTTTATTAGGAGTTTAAAGTAAATTGAGATTCGAGTTTAATATATTTTAAAATAAATTATATTTTAGTTTTTAAATTTTAATATAATTAATAGATCGATCCATGACCAATTGCCATGATCTAGCCTATTTCACCTACTCATGGCTCTCCTTTTTTTCATTTCTCTTGTATTATAATATATATAAAATTCCTCCTTTTAATTATAAACAACACAAAAAACAAATATATTTTTTGAGTACATTGTCGCTATAATAGAATTTTTCTATACCTTACGACTGATGTCTCTAGTATTTTATTTTAAAAGGATATAAACTTTTATTAGAAGTCACTTCATAGTAATTAGAAACTTTTCATGATACAAATGCATCACATATAAGGCATCTACCATATCCTAGCAGATTCTTAAAAGTGATGCACACAATTTCCAATCAAATGCTCCAATGTCCATAATGTAATCTGCAGTTTACAATACACACATTTGCAGCATTGAATAGATTATCGCAATCACGACTTTAGACTATCACCTCTATCTTCTAATACATGTTGAATGTCAAATAAATTTCTTAGCCAATTTACAAAAACCTATAGTAGAGTTATATCCTGACCTTAATTTATAAGGTATATACATTTGCTTATACTTGTTCCTTCTCCTTAATACCTAGAACGACCTAAACGTTAGCTCTAATACCACTAACTGCAACACTCCTATAAGGTTATTTAACTAACCGAAATGGAGATGTCACGTTCCGTGGTGCTTCTCTTATTTTTTGAATTAACTATTATCATGTATTTCATTACATTTTTTGCTACCTAAAATACTCTAGAGTTTCCTTTCTAAACTGGTTCTAATTCCATCTATGAATAATAAAATTTCACTTCAATGAACTCTCAACCTTTAACCCCCAAACGTCATTCAATCACAAACACAATTTTCAACTTAGATCAACTCTTCTAATAATTATACCAAAATAAAACTCTTCTCATGCAATATTAATTACAACCCACATATCTATTATGTACATGCCATATTTGTACAATTTTCATTATGTTAAGTCTCAATAGTGAGAAAGGAATCGCGAATGAGTGTGTCTTGTTTAGTAATATTTTTTCGGGCCAATGGCATAAATATTCCAAATCTTTGAGGATTTTAAATTTTAATCCAAAAGTTTTTTCCTAACAAAAATTTGGCAGTCTCCTCTATATATTGGTCCTCATTCCATCTGTCAATAATAAAATTTCAATTAAGTGAACTCTCAATCTTAACTTTCCCAAACTTCCTTCAACCACAAACAATTTTCAACTCAAATCAACACTTCATAGATACCAAGTGTCAACAATGAGAAAGGAATAATGGATTGAGTGACCATATTATTTATTAATATATTTTTGGATAATGGCATAAAAAATTTAAACCTTTAAGGATTTTTTGCATTTTAATTAAAAAGATTTTACTTGCTACAATAACTTAGAATTTAAAAACATTTAGCGATTCAATTCAAATTTGAAATGTAAGTAGGAGAGCATTTGCCGGTGGCTAAAGTAACGTTCCATCTGTATTTTTTTATTACTTAACGGTGGATCATACGCTACACATTGAATAACCAATGTGAGAAATTAACTGCCAGTTAATGGTAAAAATCCAAGTTTGGTGTTTAACTAACCTGACTTAAAGTCAAATTTGGAAATTGTTGCCGGAACAGTTCAACTATGCTTTTCCTAAGCGAAGCAACGCTATAGTCTCCAACATCTAGAGAGCTCAAATCATAGCCGTCTCACAACCTAGGATCCTTAGTCATCAGCACCACCGCCGGTGCAGTCTGTGCTACGTGAGTGACCTTTCGCTCCTAAATTACTGTCAACATTGTCTTCATATCAAATTTACCTATGGACACCACCGTCGCTCCCATAGTTAAAGCCCTCACGAAATAACATAAACCATAAACATGAAAATAAGGCAAAAGGAAGTTGCAGCTGCCATCCAGGTCGTGTAAACCTCATGACTTACAACCACTATACATGTGAAATTTCGATGAGTCAAAACCACTCCATCAACTCGACCAGTAGTCCGTGAGGATAGAGAATCATCACAGGGTCCAATCGGTAAACCTTCCCTCGAGTACGATTGTTTTGAGATTAGGAATTATACGAGCAGCATTCGACGTTACGAACACAATTACACGTATTGACAGCTGAATTTGGTGGAGAATCTCATGTTTAAAGATAATTGATTCTTAAGGAGACCTAACGACACCGAGAGAGAAGATACAGAAATAAAGAATCGAAAGGTGAATAGAGTTAGGAGAAACAACAAAGGCAATATCTACTCTTCCGAAGCCAAAATGGTGGTGAAGCGAGAAGTCTAATTTTTTGTGCGAAGGACGAAGTCGGGAAAATAAATTTGACAGAGAGTGACGGCATCGAAGAGAGCGTTTTATGTTTTTCTACACCAATTAAGAATTTTAACTTAACTAACCAAGGATTAATATCTCACCTTGGTTATCCAAGGTGTAGCGCAGTGTCCACCGTCAAGTAATAAAAAAATAAAATATAGCCTGCTACCGATAGATGCTTCCCCACTTTCAATTCAAATTTGGAAAGAATCGCCAAATATTTTTAAATCTTAATTCATTGTGCCAAGAAATAAAATTTTGGATTTTTTATGCCATTATCCTTTTTTCTTCAAGCAACAATTTAATTTAGTCTGCTAGTGAATGAGGATTTGGGGTAGCTGCGACACTTCGTCTATGCCTTATAACTTCTAATGCCAACTTACGTTTTATATCTAGACTGTGACACTGCCTTTCAAGTGTTGTTTTATATCATAAATTACACCTATTGGCATGCCAATTGCCGTTTTTTTGACAAGCTTTCCAAGTTATTCATTTTAGGTACTTCAGTATGCTCCTACTCTATGTTATAGTCAAGTTTTGGCAATATTAAGGGTCTAATTCACTCATGGTCTCTTTATGAAAATTGCTCTCCTATATCTTAGCTAATTCAGTGATTTCTTTTGTGGCTTTACTTTTATCTATAATCTTATAAATATTATTATTTGCATGCTAATTATTTTAGTCATACTAAACTTATTAAATTTTCATTAAGTAATTTATTCGACGTGAAAATCTATTAATATGGCTTGAATATACATCGCTGCTATTTGCTAATTAAAGTCTTAACATTTATTATCTTTGGACCGCACCCGAAGGCTGCCTACGTACCTCCAATAGAGGATCAGGTCTACGTAGCTCTTAACAATAGATAATAACATAAAGTTTATACTAACATAATTTATTCTAGCTAATAATCAACCACATTATCACATTATATCTAGAATCAAGTAAATAACTAAGGAAACATAAATAATTATATTTTCATAGCTATATTTTGCACAATATTATTAAGAAACTAGATATCAATATTCAAAACATGTATATATATATATATATATATACACACAAATTTATATATAAACAAATATCAATATAACTCATCAATAATAATTACTTGTACCGATTAAAGCGTTTAAAATCTAAGTATAATACCAATATAGATAACAACTAAACCTTTAATAAACAATAACTATCTAAACTAACCCCTTAATCATACCTACCATCTTATAACTATCACTTATTTTATGTGTGTATTCTTCTTGTATCTTCAATCCACTTTTACATAATGTTTAGCTAATTAATCTTTCTTTAAAACCCTTCGATTTTGTATTATGATAATTCAAATTTATTTCCCTAAAAGGTTATGACTATGTTTCGATATCAAACAATCGTTACACTAAAAAGTGAACAAGAAGATTGGTCACTGACATGTTCTAGCCTATTTCACCTACTCATGGCTCTCCCTTTTTTCATTTCTCTTGTATTATAATATATATAAAATGCCTCCTTTTAATTACAAACAACACAAAAAACAAATATGTTTTTCGAGTACATTGTCGCTATCATAGAATTTTTCTATACCTTATTGCTGATGTCTCTAGTATTTTATTTTAAAAGGATATAAACTTTTATTAGAAGTCACTTCATAGTAATTAGAAACTTGTCATGAAACAACTGCATCAGATATAAGGCATCTACCATATCCTAGCAGATTCTTAAAAGTGATGCACAAACTTTCCAATCAATGCTCCAATGTACATAATGTAATCTGCAGCTTACAATACACACATTTGCAGCATTGAATAGATTATTGCGATCACGACTTTTATCTTCTAATACATGTTGAATGTCAAATAACATTCTTAGCCAACTTAAAAAAACCTATAGTAGAGTTATATCCTGACCTTAACTTATAAGGTATATACATTTGCTTATACTTGTTCCTTCTCCTTAATACCTAGAACGGCCTAAATGTTAGCTCTAATACCACTAACTGCAACACTCCTATAAGGTTATTTAACTAACCGAAATGGAGATGTCACGTTTCGTGGTGCTTCTCTTATTTTTTCAATTAACTATTATCATGTATTTCATGATATTTTTTCCTACCGAAAATACTCTAGAGTCTCCTTTCTAAACTGGTTCTAATTCCATCTATGAATAATAAAATTTCACTTCAATGAACTCTCAACCTTTAACCCCCAAACGTCATTCAATCACAAACACAATTTTCAACTCAGATAAACTCTTCTAATAATTATACCAAAATAAAACTCTTCTCATGCAATATTAATTACAACCCACATATCTATTATGTACATGCCATATTTGTACAATTTTCTATATGTCAAGTCTCAATAGTGAGAAAGGAATCGCGAATGAGTGTTTCTTGTTTAGTAATATTTTTTCGGAGCAATGGGATAAATATTCCAAATCTTTGAGGATTTTAAATTTTAATCCAAAGGTTTTTTCCTATGGAAAATTCGGCAGCGTCTCCTCTATATATTGGTCCTCATTCCATCTGTGAATGATAAAATTTCAATTCAGTGGACTCTCAATCTTAACTTTCCTAAACTTCCTTCAACCACAAACACAATTTTCAAATCAAATCAACACTTCAAAGATACCAAGTGTCAACAATGAGAAAGGAATAATGGATTGAGTGACCACATTATTTATTAATATATTTTTGGATAATGGCATAAAAAATTTAAACCTTTAAAGATTTTTTGCATTTTAATTAAAAAGATTTTACTTGCTACAATAACTTAGAATTTAAAAACATTTAGCGATTCAATTCAAATTTGAAATGTAAGTGGGAGAGCATTTGCCGGTGGCTAAAGTAACGTTCCATCTGTATTTTTTTATTACTTAACGGTGGATCATACGCTACACATTGAATAACCAATGTGAGAAATTAACTGCCAGTTAATGGTAAAAATCCAAGCTTGGTGTTTAACTAACCTGACTTAAAGTCAAATTTGGAAATTGTTGCCGGAACAGTTCAACTATGCTTTTCCTAAGCGAAGCAACGCTATAGTCTCCAACATCTAGAGAGCTCAAATCAAAGCCGTCTCACAACCTAGGATCCTTAGTCATCAGCACCACCGCCGGTGCAGTCTGTGCTACGTGAGTGACCTTTCGCTCCTAAATTACTGTCAACATTGTCTTCATATCAAATTTACCTATGGACACCACCGTCGCTCCCATAGTTAAAGCCCTCACGAAATAACATAAACCATAAACATGAAAATAAGGCAAAAGGAAGTTGCAGCTGCCATCCAGGTCGTGTAAACCTCATGACTTACAGCCACTATACATGTGAAATTTCGATGAGTCAAAACCACTCCATCAACTCGACCAGTAGTCCGTGAGGATAGAGAATCATCGCAGGGTCCAATCGGTAAACCTTCCCTCGAGTACGATTTTTTTGAGATTAGGAATTATACGAGCAGCATTCGACGTTACGAACACAATTACAGGTATTGACAGCTGAATTTGGTGGAGAATCTCATGTTTAAAGATAATTGATTCTTAAGGAGACCTAACGACACCGAGAGAGAAGATACAGAAATAAAGAATCGAAAGGTGAATAGAGTTAGGAGAAAGAACAAAGGCAATATCTACTTTTCTGAAGCCAAAATGGTGGTGAAGCGAGAAGTCTAATTTTTTGTGCGAAGGACGAAGTCGGGAAAATAAATTCGACAGGGAGTGACGGCATCGAAGAGAGCGTTTTATGTTTTTCTACACCAATTAAGAATTTTAACTTAACTAACCAAGGATTAATATCTCACCTTGGTTATCCAAGGTGTAGCGTAGTGTCCACCGTCAAGTAATAAAAAAATACAATATGGCCTGCTACCGATAGATGCTCCCCCACTTTCAATTCAAATTTGGAAAGAATCGCCAAATATTTTTAAATCTTAATTCATTGTGCCAAGAAATAAAATTTTGGATTTTTTATGCCATTATCCTTTTTTCTTCAAGCAACAATTTAATTTAGTCTGCTAGTGAATGAGGATTTGGGGTAGCTGCGACACTTCGTCTATGCCTTATAACTTCTAATGCCAACTTACGTTTTATATCTAGACTGTGACACTGCCTTTCAAGTGTTGTTTTATATCATAAATTACACCTATTGGCATGCCAATTGCCGTTTTTTTGACAAGCTTTCCAAGTTATTCATTTTAGGTACTTCAGTATGCTCCTACTCTATGTTATAGTCAAGTTTTGGCAATATTAAGGGTCTAATTCACTCATGGTCTCTTTATGAAAATTGCTCTCCTATATCTTAGCTAATTCAGTGATTTCTTTTGTGGCTTTACTTTTATCTATAATCTTATAAATATTATTATTTGCATGCTAATTATTTTAGTCATACTAAACTTATTAAATTTTCATTAAGTAATTTATTCGACGTGAAAATCTATTAATATGGCTTGAATATACATCGCTGCTATTTGCTAATTAAAGTCTTAACATTTATTATCTTTGGACCGCACCCGAAGGCTGCCTACGTACCTCCAATAGAGGATCAGGTCTACGTAGCTCTTAACAATAGATAATAACATAAAGTTTATACTAACATAATTTATTCTAGCTAATAATCAACCACATTATCACATTATATCTAGAATCAAGTAAATAACTAAGGAAACATAAATAATTATATTTTCATAGCTATATTTTGCACAATATTATTAAGAAACTAGATATCAATATTCAAAACATGTATATATATATATATATATACACACAAATTTATATATAAACAAATATCAATATAACTCATCAATAATAATTACTTGTACCGATTAAAGCGTTTAAAATCTAAGTATAATACCAATATAGATAACAACTAAACCTTTAATAAACAATAACTATCTAAACTAACCCCTTAATCATACCTACCATCTTATAACTATCACTTATTTTATGTGTGTATTCTTCTTGTATCTTCAATCCACTTTTACATAATGTTTAGCTAATTAATCTTTCTTTAAAACCCTTCGATTTTGTATTATGATAATTCAAATTTATTTCCCTAAAAGGTTATGACTATGTTTCGATATCAAACAATCGTTACACTAAAAAGTGAACAAGAAGATTGGTCACTGACATGTTCTAGCCTATTTCACCTACTCATGGCTCTCCCTTTTTTCATTTCTCTTGTATTATAATATATATAAAATGCCTCCTTTTAATTACAAACAACACAAAAAACAAATATGTTTTTCGAGTACATTGTCGCTATCATAGAATTTTTCTATACCTTATTGCTGATGTCTCTAGTATTTTATTTTAAAAGGATATAAACTTTTATTAGAAGTCACTTCATAGTAATTGGAAACTTGTCATGAAACAACTGCATCAGATATAAGGCATCTACCATATCCTAGCAGATTCTTAAAAGTGATGCACAAACTTTCCAATCAATGCTCCAATGTACATAATGTAATCTGCAGCTTACAATACACACATTTGCAGCATTGAATAGATTATTGCGATCACGACTTTTATCTTCTAATACATGTTGAATGTCAAATAACATTCTTAGCCAACTTAAAAAAACCTATAGTAGAGTTATATCCTGACCTTAACTTATAAGGTATATAGCTTATACTTGTTCCTTCTCCTTAATACCTAGAACGGCCTAAATGTTAGCTCTAATACCACTAACTGCAACACTCCTAAAAGGTTATTTAACTAACCGAAATGGAGATGTCACGTTTCGTGGTGCTTCTCTTATTTTTTCAATTAACTATTATCATGTATTTCATGATATTTTTTCCTACCGAAAATACTCTAGTCTCCTTTCTAAACTGGTTCTAATTCCATCTATGAATAATAAAATTTCACTTCAATGAACTCTCAACCTTTAACCCCCAAACGTCATTCAATCACAAACACAATTTTCAACTCAGATAAACTCTTCTAATAATTATACCAAAATAAAACTCTTCTCATGCAATATTAATTACAACCCACATATCTATTATGTACATGCCATATTTGTACAATTTTCTATATGTCAAGTCTCAATAGTGAGAAAGGAATCGCGAATGAGTGTCTTGTTTAGTAATATTTTTTCAGAGCAATGGGATAAATATTCCAAATCTTTGAGGATTTTAAATTTTAATCCAAAGGTTTTTTCCTATCGACAATTCGGCAGCGTCTCCTCCATATATTGGTCCTCATTCCATCTGTGAATGATAAAATTTCAATTCAGCGGACTCTCAATCTTAACTTTCCCAAACTTCCTTCAACCACAAACACAATTTTCAAATCAAATCAACACTTCAAAGATACCAAGTGTCAACAATGAGAAAGGAATAATAGATTGAGTGACCACATTATTTATTAATATATTTTTGGATAATGGCATAAAAAATTTAAACCTTTAAAGAATTTTTGCATTTTAATTAAAAAGATTTTACTTGCTATAATAACTTAGAATTTAAAAACATTTAGCGATTCAATTCAAATTTGAAATGTAAGTGGGAGAGCATTTGCCGGTGGCTAAAGTAACGTTCCATCTGTATTTTTTTATTACTTAACGGTGGATCATACGCTACACATTGAATAACCAATGTGAGAAATTAAATGCCAGTTAATGGTAAAAATCCAAGTTTGGTGTTTAACTAACCTGACTTAAAGTCAAATTTGGAAATTGTTGCCGGAACAATTCAACTATGCTTTTCCTAAGCGAAGCAACGCTATAGTCTCCAACATCTAGAGAGCTCAAATCATAGCCGTCTCACAACCTAGGATCCTTAGTCATCAGCACCACCGCCGGTGCAGTCTGTGCTACGTGAGTCACCTTTCGCTCCTAAATTACTGTCAACATTGTCTTCATATCAAATTTAGCTATGGACACCACCGTCGCTCCCATAGTTAAAGCCCTCACGAAATAACATAAACCATAAACATGAAAATAAGGCAAAAGGAAGTTGCAGCTGCCATCCAGGTCGTGTAAACCTCATGACTTACAGCCACTATACATGTGAAATTTCGATGAGTCAAAACCACTCCATCAACTCGACCAGTAGTCCGTGAGGATAGAGAATCATCGCAGGGTCCAATCGGTAAACCTTCCCTCGAGTACGATTGTTTTGAGATTAGGAATTATACGAGCAGCATTCGACGTTACGAACACAATTACAGGTATTGACAGCTGAATTTGGTGGAGAATCTCATGTTTAAAGATAATTGATTCTTAAGGAGACCTAACGACACCGATAGAGAAGATATAGAAATAAAGAATCGAAAGGTGAATAGAGTTAGGAGAAAGAACAAAGGCAATATCTACTTTTCTGAAGCCAAAATGGTGGTGAAGCGAGAAGTCTAATTTTTTGTGCGAAGGACGAAGTCGGAAAATAAATTCGACAGAGAGTGACGGCATCGAAGAGAGCGTTTTATATTTTTCTACACCAATTAAGAATTTTAACTTAACTAACCAAGGATTAATATCTCACCTTGGTTATCCAAGGTGTAGCGTAGTGTCCACCGTCAAGTAATAAAAAAATACAATATGGCCTGCTACCGATAGATGCTCCCCCACTTTCAATTCAAATTTGGAAAGAATCGCCAAAGATTTTTAAATCTTAATTCATTGTGCCAAGAAATAAAATTTTGGATTTTTTATGCCATTATCCTTTTTTCTTCAAGCAACAATTTAATTTAGTCTGCTAGTGAATGAGGATTTGGGGTAGCTGCGACACTTCGTCTATGCCTTATAACTTCTAATGCCAACTTACGTTTTATATCTAGACTGTGACACTGCCTTTCAAGTGTTGTTTTATATCATAAATTACACCTATTGGCATGCCAATTGCCGTTTTTTTTGTAAGCTTTCCAAGTTATTCATTTTAGGTACTTCAGTATGCTCCTACTCTAAGTTATGGTCAAGTTTTGGCAATATTAAGGGTCTAATTCACTCATGGTCTCTTTATGAAAATTGCTCTCCTATATCTTAGCTAATTCAGTGATTTCTTTTGTGGCTTTACTTTTATCTATAATCTTATAAATATTATTATTTGCATGCTAATTATTTTAGTCATACTAAACTTATTAAATTTTCATTAAGTAATTTATTCGACGTGAAAATCTACTAATATGGCTTGAATTTACACCGCTGCTATTTGCTAATTAAAGTCTTAACATTTATTATCCTTGGACCGCACCCGAAGGCTGCCTACGTACCTCCAATAGAGGATCAGGTCTACGTAGCTCTTAACAATAGATAATAACATAAAGTTTATACTAACATAATTTATTCTAACTAATAATCAACTACATTATCACATTATATTTAGAATCCAGTAAATAACTAAGGAAACATAAATAATTATATTTTCATAGCTATATTTTGCACAATATTATTAAGAAACTAGATATCAATATTCAAAATATGTATATATATATATATATACACACACACAAATTTATATATAAACAAATATCAATATAACTCATCAATAATAATTACTTGTACCGATTAAAGCGTTTAAAATCTAACTATATCACCAATATAAATAACAACTAAACTTTTAATAAACAATAACTATCTAAACTAACCCCTTAATCATACCTACCATCTTATAACTATCACTTATTTTATGTGTGTACTCTTCTTGTATCTTCAATCTACATTTACATAATGTTTAGCTAATTAATCTTTCTTTAAAACCCTTCGATTCTGTATTATGATAATTCAAATTTATTTCCCTAAAAGGTTATGACTATGTTTCGATATCAAACAATCGTTACGCTAAAAAGTGAACAAGAAGATTGGTCACTGACATGTTCTAGCCTATTTCACCTACTCATGGCTCTCCTTTTTTTCATTTATCTTGTATTATAATATATATAAAATTCCTCCTTTTAATTACAAACAACACAAAAAACAAATATGTTTTTCGAGTACATTGTCGCTATCATAGAATTTTTCTATACCATATTGCTGATGTCTCTAGTATTTTATTTTAAAAGGATATAAACTTTTATTAGAAGTCACTTCATAGTAATTAGAAACTTGTCATGAAACAACTTCAGATATAAGGCATCTACAATATCCTAGCAGATTCTTAAAAGTGATGCACAAACTTTCCAATCAATGCTCCAATGTACATAATGTAATCTGCAGCTTACAATACACACATTTGCAGCATTGAATAGATTATTGGGATCACGACTTTAGACTATCACCCCAATCTTCTAATACATGTTGAATGTCAAATAACATTCTTAGCCAACTTACAAAAACCTATAGTAGAGTTATATCCTGACCTTAACTTATAACGTAAAAACATTTGCTTATACTTGTTCCTTCTCCTTAATACCTAGAACGGCCTAAACGTTAGCTCTAATGTATCTTCAATCCCCCTTTACAATATGTTTAGTTAATTAAACTTTCTTTAAAACTCTTGAATCTGTTATTATAATAATTCAAATTTATTTCTCTCGAAGGTTAAGACTATGTTTCGATATCAAACAATCATCACAGTAAAAAGTGAACAAGAAGATTGGTCACTAACATGTTCTAGCCTATTTCACCTACTCATACATCTCCTTTTTTTCATTTCTCTTATATCATAATATTTATAAAATTCCTCTTTTTAATGATAAACAAAACAAAAACAATTATGATTTTTGAGTACATTGTCGCTCTCATAGAATTTTTCTATACCTTATTGCTAATATCTCTAGTATTTTATTCTAAAAGGATATAAACTTTTATTTGAAGTCTATTCATAGCAGTTAGAAACTTGTCATGGTACAACTGCATCAAATATGAGGCATCTACTATATCCTAGCAGATTCTTAAAAGTGATGCACACAATTTCCACTCAATGCTACAATGTCCATAATGCAATCTGCAGCTTACAATACAAACGTTTGTAGCAATGAATAGATTATCGCGATCACGACTTTAGACTATCACCTCTATCTTCTAACACATGTTGAATGTCAAATAACATTCTTAGCCAACTTACAAAAGCCTATAGTAGAGTTATATCCAGACCTGAACCTATAAGGTATACACATTTGCTTATACTTGTTCCTTCTCCTTAACACCTAGAAACGCCTAAACGTTAGCTCTAATACCACTAACTCCAACATCCCTATAAGGTTATTTAACTAACCGAAATGGAGAAGCACCGTGGTGCTTCTCTCATTTTGTCAATTAACTATTATCATGTATTTCATGACATTTAATATATTTTTGGATAATGGCATATAAAATTTAAACCTTTATGAATTTTTGCATTTTAATTAAAATGATTTTACTTGGTACAATAAGTTAGGATTTAAAAACATTTAGCGATTCAATTCAAATTTGAAATGAAAGTGGGGGAGCATTTGCCGGTAGCTAACGTGACGTTCCATCTGCATTTTTTTATTACTTAATGGTGGATCATACGCTACACATTGAATAACCAATATGAGAAATTAACCATCGGTTAATGGTAAAAATCCAAGTTTGGTGTTTATCTAACCTGACTTAAAGTCGAATTTCGAAATTGCTCACGGAATAATTCAGCTACGCTTTTTCTAAGCGAAGCAACGCTGCAACCTGCAACATCTAGAGAGCTAAAATCTTAGCCGTCTAACAACCTAGGATCCTTACTTATCAGCACCACCGCCGATGCAGTCTATCTTACACTCCTGAATTACTGTCAGCATTGTCTTCATATCAAATCTACCTATGGACACCATCGCCACTCCCATAGTTAAAACTATCACGAAATTACATAAACCATAAACATGAAAATAAGGCAACGAAAAAGAAAGAAAGTTGCAGCTGCCATCCAGCTCGTGTAAACCGCATGACTTAGGGCCACCATGCATCTGAAATTTCGATGAGCCAAAACCACTCCATTAACTCGACCAGTAGTCCTTGAGGGTAGAGAAATGTCCCAGGGTCCAATTGGTAAACCTTCCCTCCTTCCATTTCTCCACAGTGAGCTAGACTCATCATCAGCGATTCAAACTCGGGAGAGTCGAGTACGATTGTTTTGAGATTAGGAATTGTGTGAGCAGCATTTGATGTGACGAACACAAGTATAGGTTTCGACAGCTGAATTTGGTGGAGAATCTCAAGTTTAAAGACACTTGATTTTTTAGGAGAGGTAACGACACCGAGAGAGAAGATATAGAAATAAAGGACCGAAAGCTGAATAGAGTTAGGAGAAAGCACGAAGGCAATATCTCCTTTTCTGAGGCCAAAATAGTGGTGAAGCGAGAAGGCCAACTTTTTGTGCGAACGACGAAGTGGGGAAAATAAATTCGGCAGCGAGCGACAACGTCGATGAGAGCATTTTAGGTTTTTCTACACCATTTAAGAATTTTACGTTAATTAACCAACGATTAATACCTTGCCTTGGTTATCCAAGGTGTAGCGTAGAGTCCAGCATCGAGTAATATAAAAATACAATATGGCCTGCTACCGACAGATGCTCCCCCACTTTCAATTAAAATTTGCAAAAAATTGCCAAATATTTTTAAATCCTAATTTATTGTGCCAAGAAATAAAATTTTGGATTTTTATGCCATTATTCTTTATTTTTTCAAGAAACAATTTCATTTAGTCTGCTAGTAAATGAGGATTTGGGATAGGTGCGACACTTCGTCTATGCCTTATAACTGAACTACGACACTGCCTTTCAAATGCCAACTTACGTTTTATATCTAGACTGTGACACTGCCTTTCAATTGCTGTTTTATATCACAAATTGCACCTATTCGCATGCCAATTTTCGTTCCTTTGACAAGCTTTCCAAGTTATTCATTTTAGGTACTTCTGTATGCTTCTATCCTAAGTTATAGTCAAGTTTTGGCAATATTAAGTGTCTAATTCACTCATGATCTCTTTATCAAAATTGTTCTCCTATATCATAGCTAATTCAATGATTTCTTTTGTGGCTTTATTTTTATCTATAATCTTATAAATATAATTATTTGTATGTTAATTATTTTAGTCATATTAAACTTATTAAATTTCCAATAAGTAATTTATTCAACATGAAAATCTGTTAATATGGCTTGAATTTACATCGCTACTATTTGCTAATTAAAGTCTTAAAATATATTATATTTCAACCGCGCCCGAAGGCTGCCTACGTACCTCCAATAGAGGATCAGGTCCACGTAGCTCTTAACAATAGATAATAACATAAAGTTTATACTAACATAATTTATTCTTGCTAATAATCAACCACAATATCACACTATGCTATACAAAAATAATCTTATTCATTTATTCAACAATCTATTGGAGGAATAAGGGTTATATCTAGAAACCAGTAAATAACTAAGGAAACATAAATAATTATATTTTCATATTTTTATACCTATACTTTGCACAATCGTATTAAGAAACTAAATACCAATATTCAAAACATATATATATATATATATACACATATTTATATATAAACAGATATCAATATAACCTATCAATAATAATTACTTGTACCGATTAAAGTGTTTAAAATCTAACTATATCACCAATATAGATAAAAACTAAACTTCCAATAAACAACAATAATATCTCAAATAATATCAATTCCGCCAAAATAATTTATCTAATCTTATCAAATGTAATAATGCTTCTAAAAAGGGAAAAAGAATAAACTTTTGTAGTGATTAATTCGGTTTTCCAACATAGACCTTCAATATAATCTTAAAGGCAATTCTATCCACTTCCAAGTGATGAATCGAAATATTTATCAAAAAGTACATTAGGAATTCATACACTATTTATGTCATGTTCCTAAAAGTTGGATAGACTATACAATCTTCCTTATTTTTTTCCTAACTAGAGTAACTAATATGTCATTAATGAGATAAATTAACCCCTTAATCACACCTACCATCTCATAACTATCACTTATTTTATGTGCGTATTCTCCTTGTATCTTCAATCCCCCTTTACAAAATGTTTAGTTAATTAAACTTTCTTTAAAACTCTTGAATCTGTTATTATGATAATTCAAATTTATTTCTCTCGAAGGTTAAGACTATATTTCGATATCAAACAATCATCACAGTAAAAAGTGAAGAAGAAGATTGGTCACTAACATGTTCTAGCCTATTTCACCTACTCATACCTCTCCTTTTTTTCATTTCTCTTATATCATAATATTTATAAAATTCCTCTTTTTAATGATAAACAACACAAAAACAATTATGTTTTTTGAGTACATTGTCGCTCTCATAGAATTTTTCTATACCTTATTGCTAATATCTCTAGTATTTTATTCTAAAAGGATATAAACATTTATTTTAAGTCTATTCATAGCAGTTAGAAACTTGTCATGGTACAACTGCATCAGATATAAGGCATCTACTATATCCTAGCAGATTCTTAAAAGTGATGCACACAATTTCCACTCAATGCTACAATGTCCATAATGCAATCTGCAGCTTACAATACAAACGTTTGTAGCGATGAATAGATTATCGCGATCACGACTTTAGACTATCACCTCTATCTTCTAACACATGTTGAATGTCAAATAACATTCTTAGCCAACTTACAAAAGCCTGTAGTAGAGTTATATCCAGACCTGAACCTATAAGGTATACAGATTTGCTTATACTTGCTCATTCTCCTTAACACCTAGAAACGCCTAAACGTTAGCTCTAATACCACTAACTCCAACATCCCTATAAGATTATTTAACTAACCGAAATGGACAAGCACCGTGGTGCTTCTCTCATTTTGTCAATTAACTATTATCATGTATTTCATGACATTTAATATATTTTTGGATAATGGCATATAAAATTTAAACCTTTATGAATTTGTGCATTTTAATTAAAATGATTTTACTTGGTACAATAAGTTAGGATTTAAAAACATTTAGCGATTCAATTCAAATTTGAAATGAAAGTGGGGGAGCATTTGCCGGTAGCTAACGTGACGTTCCATCTGCATTTTTTTATTACTTAATGGTGGATCATACGCTACATATTGAATAACCAATATGAGAAATTAACCATCGGTTAATGGTAAAAATCCAAGTTTGGTGTTTATCTAACCTGACTTAAAGTCGAATTTCGAAATTGCTCACGGAATAGTTCAGCTACGCTTTTTCTAAGCGAAGCAACGCTGCAACCTGCAATATCTAGAGAGCTAAAATCTTAGCCGTCTAACAACCTAGGATCCTTACTTATCAGCACCACCGCCGGTGCAGTCTATCTTACACTCCTGAATTACTGTCAGCATTGTCTTCATATCAAATCTACCTATGGACACCATCGCCACTCCCATAGTTAAAGCTCTCACGAAATTACATAAACCATAAACATGAAAATAAGACAACGAAAAAGAAAGAAAGTTGCAGCTACCATCCAGCGCGTGTAAACCGCATGACTTAGGGCCACCATGCATCTGAAATTTCGATGAGCCAAAACCACTCCATTAACTTGACCAGTAGTCCTTGAGGGTAGAGAATTGTCCCAGGGTCCAATTGGTAAACCTTCCCTCCTTCCATTTCTCCACAGTGAGCTAGACTCATCATCAGCGATTCAAACTCGGGAGAGTCAAGTACGATTGTTTTCAGATTAGGAGCAGCATTCGATGTGACGAACACAAGTATAGGTTTCGACAGCTGAATTTGGTGGAGAATCTCAAGTTTAAAGATAATTGATTTTTTAGGAGAGGTAACGACACCGAGAGAGAAGATATAGAAATAAAGGACCGAAAGCTGAATAGAGTTAGGAGAAAGCACGAAGGCAATATCTCCTTTTCTAAGGCCAAAATGGTGGTGAAGCGAGAAGGCCAACTTTTTGTGCGAAGGACGAAGTGGGGAAAATAAATTCGGCAGCGAGCGACAACGTCGATGAGAGTGTTTTAGGTTTTTCTACACCATTTAAGAATTTTACGTTAATTAACCAACGATTAATACCTTGCCTTGGTTATCCAAGGTGTAGCGTAGAGTCCAGCATCGAGTAATATAAAAATACAATATGGCCTGCTACCGACAGATGCTCCCCCACTTTCAATTAAAATTTGCAAAAAATTGCCAAATATTTTTAAATCCTAATTTATTATGCCAAGAAATAAAATTTTGGATTTTTATGCCATTATTCTTTATTTTTTCAAGAAACAATTTCATTTAGTCTGCTAGTGAATAAGGATTTGGGATAGGTGCAACACTTCGTCTATGCCTTATAACTGAACTACGACACTGCCTTTCAAATGCCAACTTACGTTTTATATCTAGACTGTGACACTGCCTTTCAATTGCTGTTTTATATCACAAATTGCACCTATTCGCATGCCAATTTTCGTTCCTTTGACAAGCTTTCCAAGTTATTCATTTTAGGTACTTCTGTATGCTTCTATCCTAAGTTATAGTCAAGTTTTGGCAATATTAAGTGTCTAATTCACTCATGATCTCTTTATCAAAATTGTTCTCCTATATCATAGCTAATTCAATGATTTCTTTTGTGGCTTTATTTTTATCTATAATCTTATAAATATAATTATTTGTATGTTAATTATTTTAGTCATATTAAACTTATTAAATTTCCAATAAGTAATTTATTCAACATGAAAATCTGTTAATATGGCTTGAATTTACATCGCTACTATTGGCTAATTAAAGTCTTAACATATATTATATTTCAACCGCACCCGAAGGCTGCCTACGTACCTCCAATAGAGGATCAGGTCCACGTAGCTCTTAACAATAGATAATAACATAAAGTTTATACTAACATAATTTATTCTTGCTAATAATCAACCACAATATCACACTATGCTATACAAAAATAATCTTATTCATTTATTCAACAATCTATTGGAGGAATAAGGGTTATATCTAGAAACCAGTAAATAACTAAGGAAACATAAATAATTATATTTTCATATTTTTATACCTATACTTTGCACAATCGTATTAAGAAACTAAATACCAATATTCAAAATATATATATATATATATATATATATATATACACATTTATATATAAACAGATATCAATATAACCTATCAATAATAATTACTTGTACCGATTAAAGTGTTTAAAATCTAACTATATCACCAATATAGATAAAAACTAAACTTCCAATAAACAACAATATTATCTCAAATAATATCAATTCCGCCAAAATAATTTATCTAATCTTATCAAATGTAATAATGCTTCTAAAAAGGGAAAAAGAATAAACTTTTGCAGTGATTAATTCGGTTTTCCAACATAGACCTTCAATATAATCTTAAAGGCAACCCTATCCACTTCCAAATGATAAATCAAAATATTTATCAAAAAGTACATTACGAAATCATACACTATCTATGTCATGTTCTTAAAAGTTGGATAAACTCTACAATCTTCCTTATTTTTTTCCTAGCTAGAGTAACTAATATGTCATTAATGAGATAAATTAACCCCTTAATCACACCTACCATCTCATAACTATCACTTATTTTATGTGCGTATTCTCCTTATATCTTCAATCCCCTCTTACATAATTTTTAGATAATTAAACTTTCTTTAAAACTCTTGAATATGTTATTATGATAATTCAAATTTATTTCTCTCAAAGGTTAAGACTATGTTTCGATATCAAACAATCATCACAGTAAAAAGTGAACAAGAAAATTGGTCACTAACATGTTCTAGCCTATTTCATCTACTCATACCTCTCCATTTTTTCATTTCTCTTATGTCATAATATTTATAAAATTCCTCTTTTTAATGATAAACAACACAAAAACAATTATGTTTTTTTAGTACATTGTCGCTCTCATAGAATTTCTCCATACCTTATTGCTAATATCTCTAGTATTTTATTCCAAAAAGATATAAACTTTTATTCGAAGTCAATTCAGAGCAGTTAGAAACTTGTCATGGTACAACTGCATCAGATATACAGCATCTACTATATCCTAGCAGATTCTTAAAAGTGATGCACACAATTTCCACTCAATGCTCCAATGTCCATAATGTAATCTTCAGCTTACAATACAAACATTTGTAGCATTGGATGGATTATCGCGATCACGACTTTAGACTATCACTTCTATCTTCTAACACATGTTGAATGTTAAATAACATTCTTAGCCAGCTTACAGAAGCCTATAGTAGACTTATATCCAGACCTTAATTTATAAGGCTTGTTTCTTCTCCTTAACACCTAGAAAGGCCTAAACGTTAGCTCTAATACCACTAACTCCAACACCCCCATAAGGTTATTTAACTAACCGAAATGGGGAAGTACCGTGGTGCTTGCTTCTCTCATTTTGTCAAGTAACTATTATCATGTATTTCATGACATTTAATATATTTTTGGATAATGACATAAAAAATTTAAACCTTTATGAATTTTTGCATTTTAATTAAAATGATTTCACTTGGTACAATAAGTTAGGATTTAAAAACATTTAGCAATTGAATTCAAATTCAAATTTGAAATGAAAGCGAGGGAGCATTTGTCGGTAGCTAACGTGAGGTTCCATCTGTATTTTTTAGTTCTTAATGGTGGATCATACGCTACACATTGAATAACCAATATGAGAAATTAACCACCGGTTAATGGAAAAGTCCAAGTTTGGTGTTTAACTAACCTAACTTAAAGTCAAATTTGGAAATTGGTCACGGAACAGTTCAACTACGCTTTTCCTAAGCGAAGCAACGCTGCAACCTGCAACATCTAGAGAGCTAAAATCTTAGCCGTCTAACAACCTAGGATCCTTAGTTATTAGCTCGACCGCCGGTGCAGTCTATCTTACACTCCTGAATTACTATCAACACTGTCTTCATATCAAATCTACCTATGGATACCACCGCCACTCCCATAGTTAAACCTCTCACGAAATAACATAAACCATAAACATGAAAATAAGGCAACGAAAAAAAATAAAGTTGCAGCTGCCATCCAGCTCGTGTAAACCGCATCACTTAGGGCCACCATGCATCTGAAATTTCGATGAGCCAAAACCAATCCATTAACTCGACCAGTAGTCTGTGAGGATAGAGAATTGTCCCAGGGTCCAATTGGTAAACCTTCCCTCCTTCCATTTCTCCACCGTGAGCTAGACCCATCATCAGCGATTCAAACTCGGGAGAGTCGAGTACGATTGTTTTGAGATTAGGAATTGTATGAGCAGCATTCGACGTGACGAACACAAGTACAGGTTTCAACAGCTGAATTTGGTGGAGAATCTCAAGTTTAAAGATAATTGATTTTTTAGGAGAGGTAACGACACCGAGAGAGAAGATATAGAAAAAGTATCAAAAGGTGAATAGAGTTAGGAGAAAGCACGAAGGCAATATCTCCTTTTCTGAGGCCAAAATGGTGGTGAAGCGAGAAGGATAACTTTTTGTGCGAAAGACGAAGTTTGGAAAATAAATTCGGCAGCGAGCGACGGCGTCAATGAGAGCGTTTTAGGTTTTTCTACACCATTTAAGAATTTTACCTTAATTAACCAAGGATTAATACCTCGCCTTGGTTATCCAAGGTGTAGCGTAGAGTCCAGCATCAAGTAATAAAAAAATACAATATGGCCTGCTACCGACAGATGCTCCCCACTTTCAATTCAAATTTGGAAAGAATCGCCAAATATTTTTAAATCCTAATTTATTGTGCCAAGAAATAAAATTTTGGATTT
Source organism: Manihot esculenta (assembly GCF_001659605.2). Lineage (NCBI taxonomy): Eukaryota > Viridiplantae > Streptophyta > Magnoliopsida > Malpighiales > Euphorbiaceae > Manihot > Manihot esculenta. The sequence continues at coordinate 13,109,150 of NC_035169.2, read as the reverse complement.
TTATGCCATTATTCTTTATTTTTTCAAGCAACAATTTCATTTAGTTTGCTAGTGAATGAGGATTTGGGATAGGTGCGACACTTCGTCTATGCCTTATAACTGAACTACGACACTGCCTTTCAAATGCCAACTTACGTTTTATATGCAGACTGTGACACTGCCTTTCAATTGCTGTTTTATATCACAAATTGCACCTATTCGCATGCCAATTTTCGTTCCTTTGACAAGCTTTCCAAGTTATTCATTTTAGGTACTTCTGTATGTTTCAATCCTAAGTTATAGTCAAGTTTTGGCAATATTAAGGGTCTAATTCACTCATGGTCTCTTTATCAAAATTGTTCTCCTATATCATAGCTAATTCAATGATTTCTTTTGTGGCTTTATTTTTATCTATAATCTTATAAATATAATTATTTGTATGTTAATTATTTTAGTCATATTAAACTTATTAAATTTCCAATAAGTAATTTATTCAACATGAAAATCTGTTAATATGGCTTGAATTTACATCGCTACTATTTGCTAATTAAAGTCTTAACATATATTATATTTCAACCGCACCCAAAGGCTGCCTACGTACCTCCTCCAATAGAGGATCAGGTCCACGTAGCTCTTAACAATAGATAATAACATAAAGAGAGAAAATAGAAGAAATGGAAGAGAATGAGAGGATATGGAAGGAAATAATTGAAAACGAATACAAAATGAGGGAAAATAAGAAAATTAAAAAATGAGAGAAAATAGAAATAAAAGAAAAGTAGAAGATATGAGAGAAAGAAAAGAATCAAATATAAGAAAATGAGAGAAATTAACAAATGAAAAAAAATAGAAGATATGAGAGAAAATAAAAGAAAATGATAAAAGAGAAGAAAAATGACAAAAAAGAATGTGACAAAAAGCAAGAAAAAAAGAAGAAAAAATGGAATAAAATATAAGAAAATGATAGAGAAGTGAAGAGAAATGAGGAAAAAAGGGGAGAAAATGAATAAAATGTAGAAAAAACTAGAGAAAATGATAGAAAATAGAAGGAAATAAAAGTAATAAAAAGAGAAAATTGAAGAAAATGAAAGAAAATAAGAGAACAACAAAAAGAAGAATTAAAAAAAATGGCAAAAAAGGAATATAAGACTAAGAAATTGAGGAAAAAGAAGGAAGAGAAAATAGAGAAATTAAGAAAAAAATGAAGAAAATGAAAGAAAAAATTAAGAAAGACAAAAATTGAAAGCAAAGAGAAAATGAAGAGAGTAAGGATAAATGAAGAAAATGGATAAAATAAAGTGAAAAGGAAAAAAACGTGAGTGAAAATAGAAGAAAATGGAGAAAAAGTGAAAAAAGATGGAAAAAAGAGAATGTGGGAAAAGGGAATCACGTGAAAGAAAAAAAAAGGAGAAAAAAATCAAAGAGAGAGTAAAATGAAATGAAAATAAGAGAAAATTATAGAAAATAGAAGGAAAGGAAAGGAAAGGGAAGGAAAGGGAAGAGATGCCGAGAGAAATTGAAAAAAAGATGAGAGAGAGTGAAAAATACTAATATAAAAAGAAAATAGAAGAAAATAAGAGAAAAAGAAAAAATAAGAGAGAAATTGAGAAAAAAACAAAGGAGAAAGGAAAAATAGAAGGTGAAAGAGAAAAGGAAGAGAAAATGATAGGAATCGAAAGTGAAGAGAAAATGATAGGAATTGAAAGTGAAGAGAAAATGAAGAACAAGAAAAAATGAAGAAAATGGAGAAAAGTGAAAAAAAAAAAAAGAAAAAAGATGAGAAAATGAAAAAAAAAAGGGAATAACATGGAAAAAAAGAGAGAGAATCAAAGAAAGGGAGTAAAATAAAATAAAAAGGAAGAGAAAATTATAGAAAATAGAAGGAAAGGAAAAAAAAGAAAGAGATAATTAGAGAAATTGGAAGATAACGAGAGATAGAAGTAAATGAAAGAAATTGAAAGAGAAAAAAATGACTGGAAAGAAATGAAAGAAAAAAAAAAGGAAGAAAAATGAGAAAAATGAAAGAAAATTTGAGAAAAATGAATAAGTTAAAAAGAAAAAGAAAAAGAAAATAGAAGGAGATGAAAGAAAATAGAAGAAAATGAAAGAAATGGAAGAAAAGGAAGAAAAAAAATACCAAAATTGAAAGTGAAGAGAAAACGAAGAAAAAAAAATAAAATGAGAAAAATGGATAAAATGAGGAAAAAAAAGGAAAAAAAAAAGGGTGAAAACGGGAGAAAATGGAGAAAAAGTGAAAAAAAAGATAATGATGAAATATGGAAGAATATAAAAGAAAATGGAAGAAAAAGTAAAAAAACATATAAAAAGGAAGAAATGAAATAAAATAGAAATAAATGAAAGAAATTGAAAGAGTAAAAAATTATAGAAATGAAATGAAAGAAAAAGGATGAAAATATGAGAAAATGTGAAAAAATGGAAAAAAATGAAAAAAAAAAAGCTTAAAATGAGAGAAAAGAAAAAGAAAAAGAAAAAATAAGAGAAAACGGTAGAAAATGAGAGGAAGAGAAAAATGAGGAAAAAAGAAAAAAATTAAAGAAAATATAAAAAGTTAAGAAAAAAAAGAGAAAATTAGAGAAATTAATCAAAAAAGAATGAGAGAAAATAGAGATAATTAAAGAAAATGAGAAAAAATAAAAAAAATAAAAAGAAAAAATAAAAAAATATTGCAATAAATTTTGAAATCTATTAATGAATGATTTAGTAATAAATTTAGCAATAAATATATTACCAATATGCTCGTTAGTAAAATAGAAAAAAATAGTGGAATATAAAAAAATAATAAGGAAATATTAAGGAGAGAAAATAAAGAAAAGGCGAAAAATATGAAAGAGAAATAAATAGAAATGGACAAAAAGAAAAATGAACAAAATGTGAAAAGAGAAAGGTCCGAAAGGAAAGGAAGGAGAATATGAATTTTTTATTTTCTTTTTTGAAGGGTTTGTAAAAATCAAAAGGCGATATTATTTACTATAATTTAATAATAAAATTCAAATTTTGTTACTAATGAATCGCACTCGACAATTGAGTTCATAAATCAGTAACGGATTTGACAATTCATTACTAAAATTAATAAGAGATTTAAATTTGTTTCAAATTTAAACCACACATCTTTAACACTAACAATAAATAATAGATTTCAATAATAATGGATTGTACAATCCATTACTATCCGCTGCTGATTACAAATTTAGTAACGGATTTTAATATTCGCTTAACTTTTCAGAATAAACTTAAAATATTATAGACATTACCGTGTAACTGTACTGCACAATGAATGACATGCATATAAAATTGCTGAAATTGTAATCATGAGCAAAGATGAACATTTCTTCCATTTATCTATTTTTTTCATAATACATTCTTACCACATAAAAAATCATAAGAACTCTATAAGACGCATCTAATAGCAAGATATATTTGACAATAGATGCCTGAATTTGACCAGGATCAATAAAAAATATAGATTATTTTAATTAAAGAAGTATTTTGTTCAAAATCTGAACTTATAACTCAGAAAGGGTTGTAACTTCAGTATCATTGAACTTCCTACAAAATTCAATACTTGGCAACATTTTCGGAGACCAACTTCTCCCTGGGAACTAACTTCCCAGAAGCTAAATTAAGAAATAAAAATCACTTCAATTTACAGCTTTGCAGACAAGAAGGTACCTTAAATTGCTGACGCCAAGTTAAGGACTGAACAAGAAGTAGAGTTTGCTGAATAGGATGAAAGTCCATACTTGTTGGATCAGAACCCTGATTTAATGTAGTGTCACAGTTTTGGGCAGTTCATCAACTACATTAAAAGCCAGTCCATGATGATCTTGAACGGAACTATTTCCTGGCATCATTATGTGCAGAAGGTATAAGAGGTATAGAAGTAGAAAGCAAACCCAGATATGAATAATGTTCTCATTTAGTTAATAGTTCAACAAACGTTGTCTGGAACTAGATATCTTGCTTTTAGAGCATCAGAATCTTCAAGACCTTTTGACATTGCAGCTATACCAGACAATTTGATGATGTTAAATATTAAACTATCAAAAAATTTCTTTGTTGATTGAGATATACATGTGAGTATTTAAGGATAATTAGCATCTGCATTAAGCAGCTAAAACTTTATTGCTTACAGCAAGACGGACACATGGATCACTGGGACTTTGGCTTAGCTATTACATACCAAGGTCAGTACATTCTTTATGGCTGATCAGAATTTCTACACCAAGATCAAACTTCAAAACTTTATCACTGGAATAAAGCGAAAACAAAAACAAAGACAGCAGCATTCATTTGAAAATAAAAGAAATTTTCTTTCTTATTCTCCTAAAAGCTTACTTGTCTTTGATTGACAAGCGTCCGCAACCCTGAGCCTTCTATGTCGGGAAATTGCAATTTATTGCGGAAAAGGGCATTAGCCTGGTTAAGCTTATTTAGCTCGCGCCACAGAATTTTCCTGCAGTATGATCTAAGGACCCAATAATCACCAACTTAAAAAGGAAAAGGAAAAGAAAAATAATCCAAATGACATTCATACCGGAAATTATCCAATAGGAATCTAAAGTCACAGCCCGATCAAGCCTGGTAAATTATGGGATCGTAAGCAAGCGCAATATGAAAGCCGAACCAAAAACAATAGTAAAATAATTTCACCCAATCCCGATTCTTGCTAAACCTAGCCAACAAATGAAACGAACTGCAAAATTCTGAAGATGAGAAGACTTCATAAACCAACAATATGATTTCACCCAAGAAAAGAAACAAAAATAAAAGAATTCATAAATCCCATGGAAGGACTCTCATTGAATGAAGATTTCACTAATCTTTCGTTGAAAAATGAAAGAAACTTTCATTCAAGTGAAAATCAAAATTAAAAAGAATTCCGCGATCGCACAACGAAAATACCGGTTTACTGATCAAGATCATTCAAATGCAACAAAGAAATGCTAAAAAGAAAATCAAGAAACACAAAAAAAGCCCCCCATTTATTTGAGTGAGAGAGAGATGGGGGGACTCTCATTGTTAATTAAGGGAAAATTTTCACCCATTTTCATTGAAAAATGAAAGAAAACTTCATTCAAGTGAAAATCAAGATTAGATAAAAAAAATTTCCCATCGCACAATGAAAACACTGCTTTATTGATCAAGATCATTCAAAGACAATAAAGAAACGCTAAATGTTTTCAAGGTATAATTCAAATTAGAAAGTAGGAAAAATTGGGGGTCTTCAGATATTAGAAACAGTAAAGAAATTTGAAACAGAGGATGAAGAAACAGAGCAATTCTTCAATCTTCAGCCTTTTTCTCCCACTCAGCTCTCCACTCTTTCCCCATATGACGTTTCTGCTTGAGTTTTGGAGGCTCTTGAGCCTCGCGTCTTGAGCGAAGGGAAACCTATAATAGAGGAGAGGCGGTGTTGTCTAGGTACATAGTCACGCTCTTATTAAGCAAGTGCTGGTATTTCCCGTAAATTTTTTATTATAAAAATAAATTAAACTTAAAGAAAGTATTTAATTTTTTATTATAAATTTATTAAAGTGATGTTCGTTTTGAAATTTAATTATTTTACAGAAAATATGTTTAGTTATAAAAACAATATAAATATATTTTTATACAAATTAATATCATAAAAATTATGTTTAATTAGTAGCATTATGACACTGTATAACGATTGTCCAATGCTACAATTGTTCAATACTACATAAAGATCATTCAAAATAAGTCATGAATTGTCACTATAAAATAGAGGCGTAAAAATATGATAAGTAAAAAATATAGTTCCATTCAAAAAAAGTAAGATCCGAACACCTCCAAACATCCGGTTTATCATCAATACTCGCTTTTTTCTGGACAAGACAAGTATCGGTATAACGAAAATACCGATCGCACAACGAAAATACCGGTTTACTGATCAAGATCATTCAAATGCAACAAAGAAATGCTAAAAAGAAAATCAAGAAACACAAAAAAAGCCCCCCATTTATTTGAGTGAGAGAGAGATGGGGGGACTCTCATCGTTAATTAAGGGAAAATTTTCACCCATTTTCATTGAAAAATGAAAGAAAACTTCATTCAAGTGAAAATCAAGATTAGATAAAAAAAATTTCCCATCGCACAATGAAAACACTGCTTTATTGATCAAGATCATTCAAAGACAATAAAGAAACGCTAAATGTTTTCAAGGTATAATTCAAATTAGAAAGCAGGAAAAATTGGGGGTCTTCAGATATTAGAAACAGTAAAGAAATTTGAAACAGAGGATGAAGAAACAGAGCAATTCTTCAATCTTCAGCCTTTTTCTCCCACTCAGCTCTCCACTCTTTCCCCATATGACGTTTCTGCTTGAGTTTTGGAGGCTCTTGAGCCTCGCGTCTTGAGCGAAGGGAAACCTATAATAGAGGAGAGGCGGTGTTGTCTAGGTACATAGTCACGCTCTTATTAAGCAAGTGCTGGTACTTCCCGTAAATTTTTTTATTATAAAAATAAATTAAACTTAAAGAAAGTATTTAATTTTTTATTATAAATTTATTAAAGTGATGTTCGTTTTGAAATTTAATTATTTTACAGAAAATATGTTTAGTCATAAAAACAATATAAATATATTTTTATACAAATTAATATCATAAAAATTATGTTTAATTAGTAGCATTATGACACTGTATAACGATTGTCCAATGCTACAATTGTTCAATACTACATAAAGATCATTCAAAATAAGTCATGAATTGTCACTATAAAATAGAGGCGTAAAAATATGATAAGTAAAAAATATAGTTCCATTCAAAAAAAGTAAGATCCGAACACCTCCAAACATCCGGTTTATCATCAATACTCGCTTTTTTCTGGACAAGACAAGTATCGGTATAACGAAAATACCGATCGCACAACGAAAATACCGGTTTACTGATCAAGATCATTCAAATGCAACAAAGAAATGCTAAAAAGAAAATCAAGAAACACAAAAAAAGCCCCCCATTTATTTGAGTGAGAGAGAGATGGGGGGACTCTCATCGTTAATTAAGGGAAAATTTTCACCCATTTTCATTGAAAAATGAAAGAAAACTTCATTCAAGTGAAAATCAAGATTAGATAAAAAAAATTTCCCATCGCACAATGAAAACACTGCTTTATTGATCAAGATCATTCAAAGACAATAAAGAAACGCTAAATGTTTTCAAGGTATAATTCAAATTAGAAAGCAGGAAAAATTGGGGGTCTTCAGATATTAGAAACAGTAAAGAAATTTGAAACAGAGGATGAAGAAACAGAGCAATTCTTCAATCTTCAGCCTTTTTCTCCCACTCAGCTCTCCACTCTTTCCCCATATGACGTTTCTGCTTGAGTTTTGGAGGCTCTTGAGCCTCGCGTCTTGAGCGAAGGGAAACCTATAATAGAGGAGAGGCGGTGTTGTCTAGGTACATAGTCACGCTCTTATTAAGCAAGTGCTGGTACTTCCCGTAAATTTTTTTATTATAAAAATAAATTAAACTTAAAGAAAGTATTTAATTTTTTATTATAAATTTATTAAAGTGATGTTCGTTTTGAAATTTAATTATTTTACAGAAAATATGTTTAGTCATAAAAACAATATAAATATATTTTTATACAAATTAATATCATAAAAATTATGTTTAATTAGTAGCATTATGACACTGTATAACGATTGTCCAATGCTACAATTGTTCAATACTACATAAAGATCATTCAAAATAAGTCATGAATTGTCACTATAAAATAGAGGCGTAAAAATATGATAAGTAAAAAATATAGTTCCATTCAAAAAAAGTAAGATCCGAACACCTCCAAACATCCGGTTTATCATCAATACTCGCTTTTTTCTGGACAAGACAAGTATCGGTATAACGAAAATACCGATCGCACAACGAAAATACCGGTTTACTGATCAAGATCATTCAAATGCAACAAAGAAATGCTAAAAAGAAAATCAAGAAACACAAAAAAAGCCCCCCATTTATTTGAGTGAGAGAGAGATGGGGGGACTCTCATCGTTAATTAAGGGAAAATTTTCACCCATTTTCATTGAAAAATGAAAGAAAACTTCATTCAAGTAAAAATCAAGATTAGATAAAAAAAATTTCCCATCGCACAATGAAAACACTGCTTTATTGATCAAGATCATTCAAAGACAATAAAGAAACGCTAAATGTTTTCAAGGTATAATTCAAATTAGAAAGCAGGAAAAATTGGGGGTCTTCAGATATTAGAAACAGTAAAGAAATTTGAAACAGAGGATGAAGAAACAGAGCAATTCTTCAATCTTCAGCCTTTTTCTCCCACTCAGCTCTCCACTCTTTCCCCATATGACGTTTCTGCTTGAGTTTTGGAGGCTCTTGAGCCTCGCGTCTTGAGCGAAGGGAAACCTATAATAGAGGAGAGGCGGTGTTGTCTAGGTACATAGTCACGCTCTTATTAAGCAAGTGCTGGTACTTCCCGTAAATTTTTTTATTATAAAAATAAATTAAACTTAAAGAAAGTATTTAATTTTTTATTATAAATTTATTAAAGTGATGTTCGTTTTGAAATTTAATTATTTTACAGAAAATATGTTTAGTTATAAAAACAATATAAATATATTTTTATACAAATTAATATCATAAAAATTATGTTTAATTAGTAGCATTATGACACTGTATAACGATTGTCCAATGCTACAATTGTTCAATACTACATAAAGATCATTCAAAATAAGTCATGAATTGTCACTATAAAATAGAGGCGTAAAAATATGATAAGTAAAAAATATAGTTCCATTCAAAAAATGTAAGATCCGAACACCTCCAAACATCCGGTTTATCATCAATACTCGCTTTTTTCTGGACAAGACAAGTATCGGTATAACGAAAATACCGATCGCACAACGAAAATACCGGTTTACTGATCAAGATCATTCAAATGCAACAAAGAAATGCTAAAAAGAAAATCAAGAAACACAAAAAAAGCCCCCCATTTATTTGAGTGAGAGAGAGATGGGGGGACTCTCATCGTTAATTAAGGGAAAATTTTCACCCATTTTCATTGAAAAATGAAAGAAAACTTCATTCAAGTGAAAATCAAGATTAGATAAAAAAAATTTCCCATCGCACAATGAAAACACTGCTTTATTGATCAAGATCATTCAAAGACAATAAAGAAACGCTAAATGTTTTCAAGGTATAATTCAAATTAGAAAGCAGGAAAAATTGGGGGTCTTCAGATATTAGAAACAGTAAAGAAATTTGAAACAGAGGATGAAGAAACAGAGCAATTCTTCAATCTTCAGCCTTTTTCTCCCACTCAGCTCTCCACTCTTTCCCCATATGACGTTTCTGCTTGAGTTTTGGAGGCTCTTGAGCCTCGCGTCTTGAGCGAAGGGAAACCTATAATAGAGGAGAGGCGGTGTTGTCTAGGTACATAGTCACGCTCTTATTAAGCAAGTGCTGGTACTTCCCGTAAATTTTTTTATTATAAAAATAAATTAAACTTAAAGAAAGTATTTAATTTTTTATTATAAATTTATTAAAGTGATGTTCGTTTTGAAATTTAATTATTTTACAGAAAATATGTTTAGTCATAAAAACAATATAAATATATTTTTATACAAATTAATATCATAAAAATTATGTTTAATTAGTAGCATTATGACACTGTATAACGATTGTCCAATGCTACAATTGTTCAATACTACATAAAGATCATTCAAAATAAGTCATGAATTGTCACTATAAAATAGAGGCGTAAAAATATGATAAGTAAAAAATATAGTTCCATTCAAAAAAAGTAAGATCCGAACACCTCCAAACATCCGGTTTATCATCAATACTCGCTTTTTTCTGGACAAGACAAGTATCGGTATAACGAAAATACCGATCGCACAACGAAAATACCGGTTTACTGATCAAGATCATTCAAATGCAACAAAGAAATGCTAAAAAGAAAATCAAGAAACACAAAAAAAGCCCCCCATTTATTTGAGTGAGAGAGAGATGGGGGGACTCTCATCGTTAATTAAGGGAAAATTTTCACCCATTTTCATTGAAAAATGAAAGAAAACTTCATTCAAGTGAAAATCAAGATTAGATAAAAAAAATTTCCCATCGCACAATGAAAACACTGCTTTATTGATCAAGATCATTCAAAGACAATAAAGAAACGCTAAATGTTTTCAAGGTATAATTCAAATTAGAAAGCAGGAAAAATTGGGGGTCTTCAGATATTAGAAACAGTAAAGAAATTTGAAACAGAGGATGAAGAAACAGAGCAATTCTTCAATCTTCAGCCTTTTTCTCCCACTCAGCTCTCCACTCTTTCCCCATATGACGTTTCTGCTTGAGTTTTGGAGGCTCTTGAGCCTCGCGTCTTGAGCGAAGGGAAACCTATAATAGAGGAGAGGCGGTGTTGTCTAGGTACATAGTCACGCTCTTATTAAGCAAGTGCTGGTACTTCCCGTAAATTTTTTTATTATAAAAATAAATTAAACTTAAAGAAAGTATTTAATTTTTTATTATAAATTTATTAAAGTGATGTTCGTTTTGAAATTTAATTATTTTACAGAAAATATGTTTAGTCATAAAAACAATATAAATATATTTTTATACAAATTAATATCATAAAAATTATGTTTAATTAGTAGCATTATGACACTGTATAACGATTGTCCAATGCTACAATTGTTCAATACTACATAAAGATCATTCAAAATAAGTCATGAATTGTCACTATAAAATAGAGGCGTAAAAATATGATAAGTAAAAAATATAGTTCCATTCAAAAAAAGTAAGATCCGAACACCTCCAAACATCCGGTTTATCATCAATACTCGCTTTTTTCTGGACAAGACAAGTATCGGTATAACGAAAATACCGATCGCACAACGAAAATACCGGTTTACTGATCAAGATCATTCAAATGCAACAAAGAAATGCTAAAAAGAAAATCAAGAAACACAAAAAAAGCCCCCCATTTATTTGAGTGAGAGAGAGATGGGGGGACTCTCATCGTTAATTAAGGGAAAATTTTCACCCATTTTCATTGAAAAATGAAAGAAAACTTCATTCAAGTGAAAATCAAGATTAGATAAAAAAAATTTCCCATCGCACAATGAAAACACTGCTTTATTGATCAAGATCATTCAAAGACAATAAAGAAACGCTAAATGTTTTCAAGGTATAATTCAAATTAGAAAGCAGGAAAAATTGGGGGTCTTCAGATATTAGAAACAGTAAAGAAATTTGAAACAGAGGATGAAGAAACAGAGCAATTCTTCAATCTTCAGCCTTTTTCTCCCACTCAGCTCTCCACTCTTTCCCCATATGACGTTTCTGCTTGAGTTTTGGAGGCTCTTGAGCCTCGCGTCTTGAGCGAAGGGAAACCTATAATAGAGGAGAGGCGGTGTTGTCTAGGTACATAGTCACGCTCTTATTAAGCAAGTGCTGGTACTTCCCGTAAATTTTTTTATTATAAAAATAAATTAAACTTAAAGAAAGTATTTAATTTTTTATTATAAATTTATTAAAGTGATGTTCGTTTTGAAATTTAATTATTTTACAGAAAATATGTTTAGTTATAAAAACAATATAAATATATTTTTATACAAATTAATATCATAAAAATTATGTTTAATTAGTAGCATTATGACACTGTATAACGATTGTCCAATGCTACAATTGTTCAATACTACATAAAGATCATTCAAAATAAGTCATGAATTGTCACTATAAAATAGAGGCGTAAAAATATGATAAGTAAAAAATATAGTTCCATTCAAAAAAAGTAAGATCCGAACACCTCCAAACATCCGGTTTATCATCAATACTCGCTTTTTTCTGGACAAGACAAGTATCGGTATAACGAAAATACCGATCGCACAACGAAAATACCGGTTTACTGATCAAGATCATTCAAATGCAACAAAGAAATGCTAAAAAGAAAATCAAGAAACACAAAAAAAGCCCCCCATTTATTTGAGTGAGAGAGAGATGGGGGGACTCTCATCGTTAATTAAGGGAAAATTTTCACCCATTTTCATTGAAAAATGAAAGAAAACTTCATTCAAGTAAAAATCAAGATTAGATAAAAAAAATTTCCCATCGCACAATGAAAACACTGCTTTATTGATCAAGATCATTCAAAGACAATAAAGAAACGCTAAATGTTTTCAAGGTATAATTCAAATTAGAAAGCAGGAAAAATTGGGGGTCTTCAGATATTAGAAACAGTAAAGAAATTTGAAACAGAGGATGAAGAAACAGAGCAATTCTTCAATCTTCAGCCTTTTTCTCCCACTCAGCTCTCCACTCTTTCCCCATATGACGTTTCTGCTTGAGTTTTGGAGGCTCTTGAGCCTCGCGTCTTGAGCGAAGGGAAACCTATAATAGAGGAGAGGCGGTGTTGTCTAGGTACATAGTCACGCTCTTATTAAGCAAGTGCTGGTACTTCCCGTAAATTTTTTTATTATAAAAATAAATTAAACTTAAAGAAAGTATTTAATTTTTTATTATAAATTTATTAAAGTGATGTTCGTTTTGAAATTTAATTATTTTACAGAAAATATGTTTAGTTATAAAAACAATATAAATATATTTTTATACAAATTAATATCATAAAAATTATGTTTAATTAGTAGCATTATGACACTGTATAACGATTGTCCAATGCTACAATTGTTCAATACTACATAAAGATCATTCAAAATAAGTCATGAATTGTCACTATAAAATAGAGGCGTAAAAATATGATAAGTAAAAAATATAGTTCCATTCAAAAAATGTAAGATCCGAACACCTCCAAACATCCGGTTTATCATCAATACTCGCTTTTTTCTGGACAAGACAAGTATCGGTATAACGAAAATACCGATCGCACAACGAAAATACCGGTTTACTGATCAAGATCATTCAAATGCAACAAAGAAATGCTAAAAAGAAAATCAAGAAACACAAAAAAAGCCCCCCATTTATTTGAGTGAGAGAGAGATGGGGGGACTCTCATCGTTAATTAAGGGAAAATTTTCACCCATTTTCATTGAAAAATGAAAGAAAACTTCATTCAAGTGAAAATCAAGATTAGATAAAAAAAATTTCCCATCGCACAATGAAAACACTGCTTTATTGATCAAGATCATTCAAAGACAATAAAGAAACGCTAAATGTTTTCAAGGTATAATTCAAATTAGAAAGCAGGAAAAATTGGGGGTCTTCAGATATTAGAAACAGTAAAGAAATTTGAAACAGAGGATGAAGAAACAGAGCAATTCTTCAATCTTCAGCCTTTTTCTCCCACTCAGCTCTCCACTCTTTCCCCATATGACGTTTCTGCTTGAGTTTTGGAGGCTCTTGAGCCTCGCGTCTTGAGCGAAGGGAAACCTATAATAGAGGAGAGGCGGTGTTGTCTAGGTACATAGTCACGCTCTTATTAAGCAAGTGCTGGTACTTCCCGTAAATTTTTTTATTATAAAAATAAATTAAACTTAAAGAAAGTATTTAATTTTTTATTATAAATTTATTAAAGTGATGTTCGTTTTGAAATTTAATTATTTTACAGAAAATATGTTTAGTTATAAAAACAATATAAATATATTTTTATACAAATTAATATCATAAAAATTATGTTTAATTAGTAGCATTATGACACTGTATAACGATTGTCCAATGCTACAATTGTTCAATACTACATAAAGATCATTCAAAATAAGTCATGAATTGTCACTATAAAATAGAGGCGTAAAAATATGATAAGTAAAAAATATAGTTCCATTCAAAAAAAGTAAGATCCGAACACCTCCAAACATCCGGTTTATCATCAATACTCGCTTTTTTCTGGACAAGACAAGTATCGGTATAACGAAAATACCGATCGCACAACGAAAATACCGGTTTACTGATCAAGATCATTCAAATGCAACAAAGAAATGCTAAAAAGAAAATCAAGAAACACAAAAAAAGCCCCCCATTTATTTGAGTGAGAGAGAGATGGGGGGACTCTCATCGTTAATTAAGGGAAAATTTTCACCCATTTTCATTGAAAAATGAAAGAAAACTTCATTCAAGTGAAAATCAAGATTAGATAAAAAAAATTTCCCATCGCACAATGAAAACACTGCTTTATTGATCAAGATCATTCAAAGACAATAAAGAAACGCTAAATGTTTTCAAGGTATAATTCAAATTAGAAAGCAGGAAAAATTGGGGGTCTTCAGATATTAGAAACAGTAAAGAAATTTGAAACAGAGGATGAAGAAACAGAGCAATTCTTCAATCTTCAGCCTTTTTCTCCCACTCAGCTCTCCACTCTTTCCCCATATGACGTTTCTGCTTGAGTTTTGGAGGCTCTTGAGCCTCGCGTCTTGAGCGAAGGGAAACCTATAATAGAGGAGAGGCGGTGTTGTCTAGGTACATAGTCACGCTCTTATTAAGCAAGTGCTGGTACTTCCCGTAAATTTTTTTATTATAAAAATAAATTAAACTTAAAGAAAGTATTTAATTTTTTATTATAAATTTATTAAAGTGATGTTCGTTTTGAAATTTAATTATTTTACAGAAAATATGTTTAGTTATAAAAACAATATAAATATATTTTTATACAAATTAATATCATAAAAATTATGTTTAATTAGTAGCATTATGACACTGTATAACGATTGTCCAATGCTACAATTGTTCAATACTACATAAAGATCATTCAAAATAAGTCATGAATTGTCACTATAAAATAGAGGCGTAAAAATATGATAAGTAAAAAATATAGTTCCATTCAAAAAAAGTAAGATCCGAACACCTCCAAACATCCGGTTTATCATCAATACTCGCTTTTTTCTGGACAAGACAAGTATCGGTATAACGAAAATACCGATCGCACAACGAAAATACCGGTTTACTGATCAAGATCATTCAAATGCAACAAAGAAATGCTAAAAAGAAAATCAAGAAACACAAAAAAAGCCCCCCATTTATTTGAGTGAGAGAGAGATGGGGGGACTCTCATCGTTAATTAAGGGAAAATTTTCACCCATTTTCATTGAAAAATGAAAGAAAACTTCATTCAAGTGAAAATCAAGATTAGATAAAAAAAATTTCCCATCGCACAATGAAAACACTGCTTTATTGATCAAGATCATTCAAAGACAATAAAGAAACGCTAAATGTTTTCAAGGTATAATTCAAATTAGAAAGCAGGAAAAATTGGGGGTCTTCAGATATTAGAAACAGTAAAGAAATTTGAAACAGAGGATGAAGAAACAGAGCAATTCTTCAATCTTCAGCCTTTTTCTCCCACTCAGCTCTCCACTCTTTCCCCATATGACGTTTCTGCTTGAGTTTTGGAGGCTCTTGAGCCTCGCGTCTTGAGCGAAGGGAAACCTATAATAGAGGAGAGGCGGTGTTGTCTAGGTACATAGTCACGCTCTTATTAAGCAAGTGCTGGTACTTCCCGTAAATTTTTTATTATAAAAATAAATTAAACTTAAAGAAAGTATTTAATTTTTTATTATAAATTTATTAAAGTGATGTTCGTTTTGAAATTTAATTATTTTACAGAAAATATGTTTAGTTATAAAAACAATATAAATATATTTTTATACAAATTAATATCATAAAAATTATGTTTAATTAGTAGCATTATGACACTGTATAACGATTGTCCAATGCTACAATTGTTCAATACTACATAAAGATCATTCAAAATAAGTCATGAATTGTCACTATAAAATAGAGGCATAAAAATATGATAAGTAAAAAATATAGTTCCATTCAAAAAAAGTAAGATCCGAACACCTCCAAACATCCGGTTTATCATCAATACTCGCTTTTTTCTGGACAAGACAAGTATCGGTATAACGAAAATACCGATCGCACAACGAAAATACCGGTTTACTGATCAAGATCATTCAAATGCAACAAAGAAATGCTAAAAAGAAAATCAAGAAACACAAAAAAAGCCCCCCATTTATTTGAGTGAGAGAGAGATGGGGGGACTCTCATCGTTAATTAAGGGAAAATTTTCACCCATTTTCATTGAAAAATGAAAGAAAACTTCATTCAAGTGAAAATCAAGATTAGATAAAAAAAATTTCCCATCGCACAATGAAAACACTGCTTTATTGATCAAGATCATTCAAAGACAATAAAGAAACGCTAAATGTTTTCAAGGTATAATTCAAATTAGAAAGCAGGAAAAATTGGGGGTCTTCAGATATTAGAAACAGTAAAGAAATTTGAAACAGAGGATGAAGAAACAGAGCAATTCTTCAATCTTCAGCCTTTTTCTCCCACTCAGCTCTCCACTCTTTCCCCATATGACGTTTCTGCTTGAGTTTTGGAGGCTCTTGAGCCTCGCGTCTTGAGCGAAGGGAAACCTATAATAGAGGAGAGGCGGTGTTGTCTAGGTACATAGTCACGCTCTTATTAAGCAAGTGCTGGTACTTCCCGTAAATTTTTTTATTATAAAAATAAATTAAACTTAAAGAAAGTATTTAATTTTTTATTATAAATTTATTAAAGTGATGTTCGTTTTGAAATTTAATTATTTTACAGAAAATATGTTTAGTTATAAAAACAATATAAATATATTTTTATACAAATTAATATCATAAAAATTATGTTTAATTAGTAGCATTATGACACTGTATAACGATTGTCCAATGCTACAATTGTTCAATACTACATAAAGATCATTCAAAATAAGTCATGAATTGTCACTATAAAATAGAGGCGTAAAAATATGATAAGTAAAAAATATAGTTCCATTCAAAAAAAGTAAGATCCGAACACCTCCAAACATCCGGTTTATCATCAATACTCGCTTTTTTCTGGACAAGACAAGTATCGGTATAAAGTTACCGTTATCAGACACAGTATAATGTATCCTTATTACGTCTGTAATCACAAAATCACCAGTCTATCCGCTGACGATATCTCTTATTAAGCAACCGGCTATATAACCGCCGGATTAATATTTATTTACATCTTCTTATAGTATAGTATGAAAGCAAAAGGATCGCGGAAATAAAAGTACGATATTTTTTTACGCTACTCAAATTCTAAGTAATTCATTATCTTTGGTCTATTCTCTAATGACTGTTCTGCACATCCACCACCTCATATTCTCTTTTTTTGGTATAACTAATCACAACACAACTATATTTTCTAACCGCATCACATTATTATTAATTAAAAATAATATTTTATTGATATTATTATTTTTATATTTTAAAATATTAATATTTCTTATATTTTTAAAAAAATTACTTTTTATTAATTTAATAATTTTTTAAAATGATCACTCTACATAAATACCCACCATTCCACATAAATTTGCAGTACGAAATATTATAGATTTTAATTTTTAATTTTTTTTAAAAAAATATTATGTTTATATATTCTTTAAATTTATTTTCTTTTTTCGTTAACATTATATATTTTTTCATATGATTAATTGCGAGAATTTAATTCATTATATAAAAAATTAAATATAAATTTTTCATAAAATATGCTTAGTATAAATGTCTTGAAAAAGAGAGGTAGAAAGAAACGGTATTTAAATATTTTATATTTAACAGTAACACTGATGAAAATAACTTATATTTTGATAAAATTAAAATACAAAGATTAAATAGTTTAATTTTTATGGAGCAATTAAACATTGCTATTATTTATACCTCAGAATTTTGAAAAACTTTTTAAAAGCATATGACTTTTACCTCTGTTAATCATTCATAGGCCTTGTTTATGGTTATTCATAAGAGAGGCAATGATGTTGATCAATTTGTGTTGAATTAGCCATTGTTTGGTACAAGTTTTTCAATTGCTCAGTTTGGCTACGAAGGTAGGATTTGAAAGGATACCTAATGATTCTCCAGCCACCTATAAGAGGCCTTCAGCCCGAAAATCAGAGAGCTTTCTCTCTATTTTCGGGCAAAGGTGAGTCATTGCCCTCCTTTTGATGCTCTTGCTGTTTTTCCTTTAATTTTCTTAGGAAATTCATGAGTTTTTCCTTATTTTTGAAGATTTGAGTTTGAATCTAAGTTTTTAAACCTTGGAGACCTCCGGGGATCGATTTTCTCTCATCTCCAAGTTTGGGTTGCTGCTACTTTTAAATCTCCAAGAGGTAAGCCTTGATCTTTGCTTTTTCTATGTTTTAAATAAGTTTTAAAGGGGGTTAAGGGTTATTAATGCATAAAATGGTTAAATCTAAAGTTTTAGGGTTTGGGTTAGGTTGATAATGAATGTTTTCTCTTGTATTGTTTTTGTTGTTGCTTGATGGGGATTAGTCTAGTTTTTATGTCTCTTATGCATGTTGAGTGAGTATAAATATTTATGAGTTGTTGGGTGTGAGGATCGGA
The DNA here is from genome assembly GCF_001659605.2 of Manihot esculenta. Lineage (NCBI taxonomy): Eukaryota > Viridiplantae > Streptophyta > Magnoliopsida > Malpighiales > Euphorbiaceae > Manihot > Manihot esculenta. The sequence goes on along the minus strand of NC_035169.2, from coordinate 13,090,819 downwards.
GTGTTTGGTAGCTGTGTACATAGAGCATAATCGGGTTCTGCCTTGCTAGAGAATCCAGGTTCGGCCGCGAACCTGTAGACAGATGTAGCCTTTTGGCTGCCTAATCTGCCCCCGAAAGCATGGACTTTCAGATCTGTGAAGGGGTTTAGGCCGCCGAACCTGCTCTCGAAAGTCCCTGACTTTCGGATCTATGAGAGACCTTCGACCGCCGAACCTGCCTCCTAAAGTCCCTTGCCCAACCTTCTTTTGCTTGTTTTATATGCATGTTTTGGTATGTTTAGGGGGTTGTTGAGGAGTTATTTAAAGTCTTGTAAAAGTTATGTTTGGTCTCTCATTTGAGTCCATCTGTGTAGATCGGACTTGGGAGACCGTAGAGGCCTGCAGTGATATAGCTGCGGCAGTGTTAGGCAAGCATCGGCCAGAGGTGAGTAGAACTGAACTGATATATCTTTTAAAAAATCAAACGTTTTAAGCATGCTCATGCATCACGAATGTCATGTTTATGTATTAGGTTTCCATTAGAATTCACGAATATGATGCATTGCATAATTTACTGTTATTGTGGATGGATGTTGGATGACCCACTAGCCCTCGAGTATGATATATTATGACGGATATGGAAAGATCAGGGCTGCCCATTCCTTCCTTCTTTAGAAAAGATTCGTCCTCGAATCTTGCTGATATTTATGTTAAGGAGGGAAGCTTTAGGAATCAATGCATCTTCAAAAACCTCTTTTTTAATAGGTAGAAATAGCATAAAACGTTCGTCATGGATATTTTCATCAACAACCTGCACATCAAGAACAAATGAACTAGACATAAAAATATTAGTCATAGAAAGATCATGTGGATGTGACCCATTCTCCTCTACAACTTCCAAAACAGCCTCATTCACCTCCTCCACCTCATCAATCATGTGCTGCCTATGTCCACCATAATTCACAACCTCTTCTATAAGCTGATTGATGGAATTTTCAGCAACAACTACATTAACTTCATGCATTACAACTTCCTTTTCAATTTCAATCTCTATGGAAGTTGAGATTGAAACTTTAGCCTCTTCTTTCTCCTTTTCTTTCTCCATCTTCCCTCCTTGAATTAGTCTTGTCAACCTGTTGTCCAAATCCCTGTAAAAGTGTGAAGGGATGAATCTCTGGCACATCAACTCTTCATCTCGAACTTGAGGCCTATTGGAATAAAGAGTTCTTTGAGGCATTCTTGTTGTAGTGGGAGCTTGTGAGACATTCAAACTCTCCATAGTTTTAGTCAACCTCTCAAGAGTCTTATAAATCCTTGTAAACTCACCACCAACTGACTTTTTGAAAAGCTTATAATCACTAGCCATATCCCATTCACTTTCATCATCACTATCCACCATATGTTTGTATTTACTCATCCTGCCTTAAATCAATAAAGAACAAAGAGAACTAGCAAATATCGTGTTAGAAAAGAAAGCACTCAAGTGTTTGCACTCTTACCACTCTTTTGCTGATTCTTCAATTGCACTTCAGAAATTAAGGTCAACCAACCAACCACAAGGTGCGTTTAATAAAACAAAGAAGAAAACCTAAAGAAAGAAGGAAACACGCAAAACTAGAATGAAGACACTGACAATTTGGAAAGTAACACAAGAACTAGGTTTTGTGCTACTTGAAAAATATCACCTAGAGTATAGATACAAGCAAACAATACTCCAATAATGTCAAGGAAGTAAAAGCAAGTTTAAACCAAAAAAGGAAACTTAGAATTCAAACAAAAAAGAACCTGGACAAAAGTTTGAATTTAATTCACTTCAAGGTAAATTAAATATGGATCTATTTAAATCTACCCAAAAAGGCTAGTATCAAGACCCACAAATAGAAACAGAAAAAAAAAAATTCAATAGGCAGATTTCTTTTGTCTCCTAATATGGATTCAACCCAAGTCAAAATTGAAATTTCAAAATTGATTCCCATAAATTACAACAATCAATTGAGATAGGTAAGGCAATATGGATGAAAAAGGAAGCACATCACAATTTCAGCTAAATCAAGATAAATAAGGCAAAAGCGATTTTTGATTTTTGATTTTTGATTTTTGATTTTATTTTTTTTTAAAGGATTTTGATTTTTTTTATGATTAATAATCAAGAAGGTGCAGTTATGGACACACAAGCTTTCACCGAAATCAACAACGAATAAAAGGAAAACTCATAAAATCCTAGATCCTAAGATAAATAAGAATTTACCTCACTTTGGCTCTAATACCAATTGACGCGGAACCCTATGGCACAAGCTTCAAACCCACACGCACAAGTAGATACAGAATCCAAAGATTTGATAAACCCACCTCCTATGTGTAACGACCCGGAAGCCGGACCGCTATCGGCACTAGAATTCAGATTGACTTAAGGTCACCGAAACTAGTAGCAAGCCTATTATACATCCTGTGTACCTGATAAAATCCCATACATGATCATACATTTACAAAACAACTTAAACATTTCATGAAACCAAGCTTAACCTGTGCATGTATCATAAACTGAAAACATAAAACCCATACTAGAGCCCTCATTATATGCTCAGTATGGTTAACATACATGCATCAACTTGGTTCAACATAACATATACATAAAACTTTTACATAAAGATCATGTAAACTTGGATTACAAAACTATCATTAGAGCAAAGCACAATTCTAATCCATAAGATATTACATGTCCACTACTATTCTATTACATTAAAACTGTACCAATAGCTATGCCGACTCTCCCAAGCTATCTGCGCTCCTGCAAACCTGGGGTTAGGGGAAAGGGATAAGTTACAAGAGTCCAGTGAGCAGAACATAAAAACAGTTTAATAAACATATGCTCATATGGAATGCGTCACAGCACAAACAATTCACAACAACATGGACTTGTCACCAGTAACCCTTTACATAATCCAATGTGCCCGGCCCTCGATGGAGCTCCTCAGAACTTTAACTTAAACATAACATATCCATAAATGCCAGGGGCATAGAATGGGCAGCCCTGGTCTTTCTCTTACATAGTACCAGGGCGCGTAGAATGGGCAGCCCTGGTCTTCCGTATCCGTCATAACATAACCTGCTCGAGGGCTAGTGGGTCATCCAATATCCATCCACAACAACAGTACATTATGCAATGCATCATATTCGTGAATTCTAATGTAAACAATCTATTACATAACATGGCATTCGTGATGCATGAACATGCTCAAAAAGTTTAGTTACTTTGAAAAAATAGTTCAGTTCTACTCACCTCTGGCTGACGCTTGCCTAACACTATAGCAGCTGACTCACTGCTAGCCTCTACGGTCTCCCAGGTCCGATCCTACACAGATGGACTCCAATGAGGGACCAAACATAGGTATTACATGACTCAAAACAACTTCCCAAAAAACCCCTAAAACATTCCAAAACATGCACATAAAACAAGTAAAGGATGGCTGGACAGGGGACTTTCGGCGGTAGGTTCGGCGGCCGAAGGTCCTCCACAGATCCGAAAGTCAGGCACTTTCGAGGGCAGGTTCGGCGACCGAAACTCCATCACAGATCTGAAAGTCACTAACCTTTGGGGGCAGGTTCGGTAGCCTAACCCCTTCACAGATCTGAAAGTCCATCCTTTCGGGGGCAGGTTAGGCGGCCAAAGACTGCCTCTACAGGCAGGTTCGGTGGTCGAACCTGGGTTCTTCAGAATGGTAGAACCCGATTCTGCCTTATGCACTCAGCCACCAAAACTCTCCAAATCCTCACACCCAACTCCTCAAAAGCATACATACTCACTCAAACATGCACAAGGGGCATAAAAACTAGCCTAAACCCCAACAAACAACAATAAAAACATCATAAGAGCAACATTCATAAACAACCCAACTCAAACCCTATAACATTAGATCTAACCCTTTCATGCATTTTTAATCCTTAACCCTTTCTTAAAACTTGATTATAATGTAAGGAAACCAAAGATCTAGGCTTACCTCTTAGAGATCTAGGAGTGACAGCAACCCCAACATGGAGATGAGTCCAAATGGTCTCCGGAGGTCTCCAAGGTTTCAAAACTCGGATTTAAGCTTAAATCTTCAAAAGCGAGGGAAAATGATGTAAGCACGACCAACAACACCAAAAATGATGAGCTAGCACTGCCTCAAGGACCAATTACAAGGCTGAGATCCAAGAGGTTGAAGGAAGCACTTCAAGGATTTATGAAGGAATATGTTGAAGCTTTGCAAGTTCATTTTGAAGTTGAAGAACAATCTGGCCATTCCAAGTCAATTAGGCCAAATGTGTCCTTATTGACAATTCAAATTTTGTATTTATAGTGGGTAGTTGTTTAGTAGTTGGTAGTTAACCAGTAGTGGGTAGTTATTTGGTAGTGGGTAGTTAAATAGTAGTGGGTAGTTAAATAGTAGTGGGTAGTCATCTAGTAGTGAATAGTGGCATAGATCATGGGTCCATGCATAGTTGTGGGAAGTGGCAAAGATCATGGGTCCATGTATAGTAGTGGGAAGTGGCAAAGATCATGGGTCTTAATTTAGGCTATATAAAGCATCTCTTTTTCTATATTGTATACATAGATTATCAATTATTCAATACAATTGCTTTATGCGATTCTTCTTTGAGAGCTTAAGAGAGATCTTGGTTCTTGACATTGCATCACGAATAAGGTTTGATACTCACTTGTATGTTTCTTATTCTTGCTGCTCTTAAAATCAATCCATTATAAGTGTTCTTAATTGCATGTTAATTAAGGGTGCTTTAGATTGGGGAATTATTTTCTGAATTAAGTTCTTTTTACTAGGGTATGTGTAACGACCCCAAAAAGGACCGTCACCGGCGCTAGGATTCAGGTCGGCTTAAGGCCGCCAGAACCCGTAGCAAGCCTGCTATACTCTCTGTGTACCTGTAAACCTCATACATGATCATACATATTCTGTGAAAATAAAACTCTTTTCTAAACCAAGGCTTAACCTGTGCATGCACTATCTCTGTACTCTGTACTCATGTACTCTGTACTCTGTATCCCTGACTAGAGCTTGCTCTAGATGGGTGAACTCATACCTGTTAAGCCTGGTTTTCACATACAGGAAAACATATATATACATATATAGATCATGTACAAAACATACATCACTAGGTCAAGCAACAACTATTACATCTCTTTAATATTACATGTCCACTCTAAGCTATTACAGATCTCTTTACTTTTTCCTGCACTCTGCTGGACTGTCCCTGTACACTGTACACTGAACCTGCAAAACTGGGGTTAAGGGAGTGGGATGAGCTCTATAGCCCAGTGAGTAGAACAGTAAAACATCTCAGTAAAATATGATCTCATGGAATGCACCATATCACAGACAAGCCACATCAAGAGTAAACCTGTCACCACATAGTCCCAGTAACTCTGTGCCAGGGCGTAGAATCGAGCACCTGGTCTTCCTGTCATATATGTATATGTGTATATAACACCTCTGTACTTACCATTGCCAGGGCGTAGTCAAAGGCTCCTGGACTTTACTATATACCTGCCAGGGCGTAGTCAAAGGCTCCTGGACTTTGCTATACCTGCCAGGGCGTAGTCAAAGGCTCCTAGACTTCCTGTCTGAGACTATTGGATCATTCAGCATTCACTCACATCACCAAATAACGATGCAATGCAACATATTCGTGAATACTAATGCAATCAACCTATGGCATAAACATGATGCATGAGATATGCTAAAAGCAGTTTGTAGTTCAATTAAAAGTCATAAGGTTAGTTCCACTCACCTCTGGCTATCTGGACTGACTGACTCTGCAGGCTCTGAACCTCTGGAGCAGTACTCACTGCTGCTCTCTCTGGTTCCTCTGGTCTGTACCTATACAGATAGACTCAAATGAGGGACCAAACTAACGTATCAATACCTCTATTAAACTTCCCAAGAATCCCCTTAAACTCACTCAACTATTCATGCAAAGCATGCAAAAGAAAGCTGGACAGGACACTTTCGGCGGCAGGTTCGGCAGCCGAATGTCCTCTCCAGAGACGAAACTCAAGCACCTTCGGCGGCACCTTCGGCGGCCGAATCCCCCAAACAGAGCCGAACATGCAAAAACACTCGGGGGCAAGCTGTGGTAACCAAGTCACCATGCAGGAGGTTCGGCGGCCGAATGAACCTTCGGCTGCCGAACCTGAGTTCATCCAGAACTCAGCTTCAACGGCAAACCATCTCCTCCTTCCCTTCAACACTTTCTAACATGCATCCTTCACGTAGTCAACACACATATACTCAAGTATATGTTCACAGGGGTCCAAAACTAGCTAATAACCCCAAACAACAAAACAAACATAACACATCAACATGTATACATACATAAATCATCAAAAACTACCATGAATAACCTAAGCATGCTTCTCCTTCCTTAACCCTTCAGAAAACATATAAACAGGGTCTAAAACTGCCCTTACCTCTGGAAACAGGAAGATACACACACTGAACAAAGGAAAAACAGATCAACCTCTCTTCAAACTCTCAACATCTCAAAAGCGTAACTTTTGTTTCTCTCAACTCTCAACACCTTTGCAAGCACCTCAAACTGCTGTAAGAACAACCAAAAACATGTACAGATGAGTCATAAGAGACGTGGCCATTCCATGGCAAGAATCTGAGGCCAACACTTGTCAAAAAACATGACTCAGCTCACTAGCCAACTCAGCTTCGGCTGCCCAATCGCATGCGAAACCATGCAACATTCGGGGGCCGAACTTGAATTTCGGAAGCCGAACATTGGGCACTTTCGGCGGCCGAACTCATCTTCGGCGGCCGAACTTGGCTCCTCTGCCTTGGTTCATTTCAACTCAAAACTCAAAACTAAAGAACTGTAAAACCAGAAAACACCTCATAATACTGAGAAAACATAACTCCTACCCTTCTATAGAATCCCAACACCCCGGATCCCACCAGACAATAGGAATTCCGGTGCCGGATTCTAGCCGGGTATTACAGTATGTGTCATTTCAGTCTCTAATAGGCTGGGGTTCCGCATCAATTGGTATCAGAGCTAGGCTTAGTAATAATTTCTTAACTATTCTTTCCTTCTTTGCATTCAATTTTGTCCATTATTGGCTGAATATATCACTTTGAAAATCTGGTTTGGGATACCTATTAGAGTCGACTACATTATTTGGTTGCTGTTCAAATCAAATTTCACCCTAAATTCTTATTTAGGCGGAATTACTATCTTTAGTGATTTGGTTTATGCTTTCTGCCCTAATTCATATGCTGCTATTCTAATACTCTTAGAATAGTATTTCCAGTGTTTTACTTCTGTCCATATAAAAAAAAAAAACCAAAACAAAACAAGAAGAAAAAAAAAGAAAAAAAAAAGAATTTCTGCCACTTTGGGTCATTTGTTCAAACTTCATTCTGATTGATATCCACTGATATAAATCATATTTCATAAACCTTGAACATATTTCTGGGCTTGGAATTCGAAATATATGTTTGGGGTAGGTTTAGGGTAAATTTGGGTAGTATTTTCACAAAACAGTTGTACTTAATACTTGCTGTTTTAAGTGTCTATTTTGTTTGCCTGCTTTCAATTGTTTTTGTTGAGTCAATATTAATATCAGTTAACCTAGGATTGCATGCTTAGGGAAAACTTCGTGTTAAGCACATCCATCTTGTCAATTTTTGATTCTTAGTTGGTCAATTTGGTGTCTTTCTATCTGTTGGTTCCTTACATTTAGTTTGACAAATTGCATATTGTTGAACATCTAATTACATTTAGTACACGAAATTTAACTTTTGTGTGCTAAATCAATCTATTTGTTCATTTTGGTCAGTTTGCATCTAGTGTTGTTTCCTATCTTTTCTTCTTAGGTCTTTCCTTGCTTTCCTTATTATTTGAATCATACAAGCTTGGCTTATTGAGTCTTTATTCTGAAGTGCACTTTTGAGATACCAAGTGAGTGCTTGAAAATTAAACACGTGAGTTGAGAGAATTGTGAATTTTTTTCTATAATGTCTGGGCATAATACTAGTGATACTTCTGACCCTACATTTGATCTTAAAGATATATATAAAGCTTTCATGGATAGCTTTCATAAGCTAAATTCGAGAATGGATAACCTTGAGGACAACCTTAGATCTTCAAAGGGCAAGTCCATTCAGAGGGATGATGATACACACGATCCATCCTATGAAGAGGAAAATGAGGCACAATCAGCCCCTGTCCGAGCCAGAAGGTTCAATGATCATGTACCATATGTAGATAACAGTATGAACTTCATAAAGATGAAGATTCCAAGCTTCAATGGTAAGGCTGATGTTGATGCCTATTTAGAGTGGGAGCGTAAAGTGGAGATGGTTTTTAACTGTCAAAACTATTCTGATGATAAAAAGGTAAAACTTGCTGCCCTTGAGTTTTCGGATTATGCACTAATATGGTGGGATGAGCTTGTGAAATCTAGGAGAAGGAATGGAGAGTTACCCATTGCTAGTTGGGACGAGATGAAGCGAATCATGAGGAAGAAATATGTGCCTACTTATTACCATAGAGATCTCCATCATCAGTTGCAAAGATTAACTCAGGGATCAAAGTTTGTTGATGAGTATCATAAGGAGATGGAGTTGCTCCTGATCAAAGCAAACATAGTGGAGGAGGAAGACCAGACTATGGCTCGTTTCTTTGGTGGTCTTAACAAGGAGATTGCTGATGTGGTTGATTTGCAACCATATGTTGATTTGGAAGACTTGGTGAACATTGCAATTAAGGTGGAAAGACAAAGAGGCCGAAATAGATGGGGGAGCAACAGAGCTGCTCAAAACTCCAACAGCAAATGGGGTTCCAAATGGAACACCAAGCCTGATCCTAAAAGGTTTGATAAGTCTTCAACTCAAAAAGGCATGTTACCTTCCAAAGAAACATCCAACTCTCATGGTAAAAATGAATCAGCCCCTAAATCAAATAGAACTAGAGATATTCAGTGCTTTAAATGTAAAGGGCGTGGGCATTATGCCAATGAGTGTGTTAATAAGCGTGCCATGATAGTGAGGGGAGATGAGATAGTCTCCGAAACTGATTCTGATTCTGATGAAATACCACCTTTAGAAGATTGTTCGGATGTAGAGATAGAAGAGTATCCTGTTCAGGGAGACTCCTTAGTAATATTGCGTACTTTAAATGTTTCTATTAAAGAAGAAGGACTTGAACAGCGTGAAAACATCTTTCACACTCGTTGTTTGGTAGGTGGTAAAGTATGTAGCATGATAATAGATTCGGGTAGTCAAGTTAATTGTGCTAGTTCTATTTTAGTTGATAAATTAGGACTAGAAACTATTAAACACCCTAATCCTTACAGACTTCAGTGGTTGAATGATAGTGGCGAAGCAAAGGTAACCAAGCAATGTAAAGTTTCATTTTCTATTGGCAAGTATGTAGATGAGGTTACTTGTGATATTGTACCCATGCAGGCTGGACATATTTTGTTGGGTAGACCATGGCAATTTGATAGGCGTGTCATTCATGATGGGTATAGTAATAGGTTTTCTTTTACGTTCCTTGGTGTAAAACATATACTTGTACCATTATCTCCTAAAGATGTATATGCAGATCAAGTGAAATTACAACAATCTGCTAAATTTGGTAAGAGAGGTGAGACAAGTAAAAAGAATGAGAGAAAAGAGGCCAGTAGTGAAAAGAAGGTTTTCCAATGGCCCAAAGGAGAGTGACTGCACAGGAAAGGATAAAAATGAGAGACATGCAGGAGAGAAAACGTTAGTGAGTGTGGAGTTTAAAGGAGAGTTGAGTGAGAAGAGTGAAGAATTCAGCAAGTCTTCCTTTTATTGTAAAGCGAGAGAGTTGAAGAAAGCATATTTAGGGAAGAGAGCTTTGATTATATTGTGTTTTAGTTCCAATTTTATGATTGAGACTAACCCTACTGTTGAATTGCCTAGTTCTTTTTCTAAGTTATTGCAGGACTTTGCGGATGTATTTCCTGAGGAGGTGCCATCTGGGTTGCCACCCATTAGGAGAATAGAACATCAAATCGATTTTGTTCCTGGAGCTCAGATTCCAAACTGTCCAGCTTACCGTAGCAATCCTGAGGAGACGAAGGAATGGCAAAAGCAAGTTGATGAGTTGCTAGCTAAGGGACATATCAGGGAGAGCCTTAGTCCATGCGCAGTACCTGTTTTGTTGGTTCCAAAGAAAGACGGAACAATGCGCATGTGTGTTGATTGTCGTGCGATCAACAAAATCACTGTAAAGTATCGCCATCCTATTCCTAGATTAGATGATATGCTTGAAGAATTATGTGGTGCTGTTTTCTTTACAAAAATTGATTTGAAAAGCGGTTATCATCAAATTAGGATGAAGTTAGGTGATGAGTGGAAAACTGCCTTTAAGACTAAATATGGTTTATATGAATGGTTAGTGATGCCTTTTGGCTTAACTAATGCATCTAGCACATTTATGAGATTGATGAACCATGTTTTGCGTGATTACCTAGGTAAGTTTGTGGTTGTGTATTTTGATTATATATTGATTTATAGCCGAAACCTGGATGATCATATTAGGCATGTTGAACTTGTTCTACAGAAGTTGCGTGAACATGAATTGTCTGCTAATCTTAAGAAATGCACATTTTGTACTGATAGTGTCATATTCCTAGGATTTATTATTAGTTCACGTGGAGTGGACGTAGATACTGAAAAGGTTAAGGCTATCCAAGAATGGCCTACACCTAAGAATGCTAATGAGGTGAGATCCTTTCATGGATTAGCAAGCTTCTATAGGAGGTTTGTTAGAGATTTCAGCACTATTGCTGCACCTCTAAATGAGACTATTAAAAAGGCTGTTGGGTTTAAGTGGGGTAAAGAACAGGAACTTGCATTTAACACATTGAAAGAAAAACTTACTACCGCTCCTGTTTTAAGGTTACCTGATTTTTCTAAAACCTTTGAAATTGAATGTGATGCTTCTGGGATTGGTATTGGTGCTGTTCTTATGCAGGAAGGCCGACCCATAGCATATTTTAGTGAGAAGTTAGGTGGCGCACAATTGAACTATTCCACCTATGACAAAGAGTTCTATGCACTGATTAGGGCTCTTGAAGTTTGGGAACACTACTTGCTGCCTAATGAGTTCGTGATTCATACCGACCATCAGTCTCTCAAACACTTGAAGGGACAAGGTAAGTTGAACAAGCGTAAGTGGGTTGAGTATCTCGAAATTTTTCCTTACGTGATTAAATACAAGCAAGGTAAAGAGAATGTGGTTACCGATGCATTATCTAGATGTTATGCATTGACTTCCATGCTTAGTTCTAAGTTGTTAGAATTTGAGCATTTGAAAGATATGTATGAGAATGATACTGATTTTTCTGATGTATTTAAGGCATGTGAACATGGGGCATTTAAAAAGTTTTATTTGCATGATGGGTTTCTTTTTAGGGGGAAACAAATATGCATACCTAATTGTTCAGTGCATGAGTTGCTTGTTAGAGAATCACATTCAGGAGGATTAATGGGACATTTTGGTGTGCAAAAGACTTTAGACATGTTGAATGAACACTTTTATTGGCCTAACATGCGAAAATATGTAGAGAAAATTTGTGCTCAATGCTTTGCATGTAAACAGGCTAAATCTAAGTCCTTGCCACATGGGTTGTATACTCCTTTGCCTGTACCTACTGAACCTTGGACTGATATATCTATGGATTTTGTGATAGGTTTACTTAGGACAAAAAGAGGTAGAGATTCAGTGTTTGTTGTTGTAGATCGCTTTAGCAAGGTGGCACATTTTATTCCATGTCATAAAACTGGTGATGCAACGAACATAGCTGATTTGTTTTTCAGGGAAGTAGTCTGTTTGCATGGTATACCTAGGACTATTGTTTCTGATAGAGATTCAAAGTTCCTTAGTCATTTCTGGCGTGTCTTGTGGGGGAAGTTGGGTACTAAACTTTTATTTTCTACTACTTGTCATCCACAAACAGATGGCCAAACTGAAGTTGTTAATAGGACTTTAGGAACTATGCTTCGTGCTATTGTGGGTAGGAACTTGAAAACTTGGGAAGAATGTTTGCCATATGTTGAATTTGCTTATAATCGAGCAGTCCATTCTTCTACTGGTTATTCACCTTTTGAGGTTGTGTATGGTTTTAATCCATTAACTGTATTAGATTTAATGCCTTTACCTTTGAACGAGTTGTCTAATTTAGATGGAAAAGCGAAGGCTGAAATGGTTAAATCAATACACGTGAAAGCGCGTGAGCATATTGAGAAGCGTAACAGCATATATGAGAAACAGGCCAATAAGGGTCGCAAGAAAGTTGTATTTAGACCAGGTGATTAGGTTTGGATCCATATGCGAAAGGAGAGATTTCCGAATCAAAGGAAATCAAAACTTGATGCACGAGGGGATGGACCATATCAAGTGCTGAAACAGATCAATGATAACGCATACATAATTGATCTGCCAGGTGAGTTTGGTGTAAGTGCTACCTTTAATGTTTCTGATTTGTCTCCTTTTGATTTTGGTACAGATTCGAGGACGAATCCTTTTCAAGAGGGAGGGGATGATGTAAGCATGACCAACAACACCAAAAATGATGAGCTAGCATTGCCTCAAGGACCAATTACAAGGCTGAGATCCAAGAGATTGAAGGAAGCACTTCAAGGATTCATGAAGGAATATGTTGAAGTTTTGCAAGTTCATTTTGAAGTTGAAGAACAATCTGGCCATTCCAAGTCAATTTGGCCAAATGTGTCCTTATTGACAATTCAAATTTTGTATTTATAGTGGGTAGTTGTTTAGTAGTTGGTAGTTAACCAGTAGTGGGTAGTTATTTGGTACTGGGTAGTTAAACAGTAGTGGGTAGTCATCTAGTAGTGAATAGTGGCATAGATCATGGGTCCATGCATAGTTGTGGGAAGTGGCAAAGATCATGGGTCCATGTATAGTAGTAGAAAGTGGCAAAGATCATGGGTCTTAATTTAGGCTATATAAAGCATCTCTTTTTCTATATTGTATACACAGATTATTAATTATTCAATACAATTGCTTTATGCGATTCTTCTTTGAGAGCTTAAGAGAGATCTTGGTTCTTGACATTCCATCACGAATAAGGTTTGATACTAACTTGTATGTTTCTTATTCTTGCTGCTCTTAAAATCAATCCATTATAAGTGTTCTTAATTGCATGTTAATTAAGGGTGCTTTAGATTGGGGAATTATTTTCTGAATTAAGTTCTTTTTACTAGGGTATGTGTCGTTTCAGTCTCTAATAGGCTGGGGTTCCGCATCAGAAAACTCATGAATATTTTGAAGGATTTGAAGGAAAAACAACAAAATCAACAATGGGAGGGCAAGAACTTACCTTTGCCCGAAAATGGAGAGAGAAACTCTCCCATTTTCGGACTGGAGGCCTCTTATAGATGGCTGGCTAGACCACGTTCGGGGGCCAAAAGGAGAGCTCCCGCGGCAGCACCATGTTCGGCGGCCGAACTTGGGTTTTCCTTCCAAAACATTTTTCTTTCTTTTAAAAAATTCTTTAACACAAAAACCAACAGTAAAACCATAAAATTCATTTTGTGAAAAACTTATTTTACCCTTCTAAGAGGTTCCGACATCCAAGATTCCGGGCTCCAATGGGGATTCCGTCGGAAGGTTGGAATTCCGACACTGGAGTCTAGCCGGGTATTACACTATGGCACCCCACACTTAGAGAAGCTGAAGCACCAATGATCAAAGGATTTAGATGAGAATCCGACAAACGCCACAACGAATAGTTGATAAGTTAGCCAAGACTCTTGGTGCAATTGATGAAAGCAAATCCTCACTCTCACTCAAAGCAATACACGCCAAAGGCATGAAAAGAATTCTGAAAATTTTTTAATTCAAAGTTCCCTCTTACAAGTGTTTCTTATCCTTATATAGTACGGAGAGAAAATAAAACCCTAAGAAACTCTTTTTAGGTCTGACCGAACTATGCACAAGAGCCAAGCTTAATCACACGCTAAAATAACACATCAAATACATAAGTATTAAAACATAAGCCCAAAACATGGCCCAACATTCTAAAACTTAAAAGATAAAATATGGCCTGAATACAAGCCCAAACAAAGCTAAAATAAAACAAGTGTTTAAATAATAAAACATAGCAAGCCCAACATAACAAAGCTAAATCTTCATAAAAGCCTTTCTTGATCTTCACTTTAGGCTTCCCTTTGTGTAGTTTTAGCCCATAGGTTTGATTAGGCTCCCTAAGCCTATGATTGCAAGTGTTGCACCAAATCTGCCCCATATGAGTTGAAGCACGCCCCAAATATATATGGGTCATATGAATATGATTTTGAACTCCTTTTATATCCATTTGAATGACATAAGTTTGCTCCACACCATTGTTAGAAATTTGCCCTATTGGATCCGTATCATACCTTTCCTCCCACTGCTCCGTCAAAAGCACGGTCGAGTAGGACTAATAGAGGTGAAACGTCAAGGGACCCTAAAAGGACTTTTGATGTAAATAGAAGAAGAACAGATCCGGGAAGGATGTGTGCAGATATTAGGGAAACGGTGGAGGATGATCAAAGAAGAGACGAAAGTCTGGGTGTGAGTTTTTCAGGAGAGGGTATGGGAGAATCTGAAGGAGGCGCTCAGGCCTTGGGATTTGCTTACCCACCTCAGTATCCATCCCTACCCACAGGGACCAGGGCATCCGATGGGAGGCACATCGGACTACTCTAGCTACCACCCGTACCCCTCATTTATGCCCTATCCTCCCTACTACCCACCGTATCCACCTCACCTTATGTTCCCACCTCCATTTTATTACTAGAATCCAGCAAACCCTAATCCAGGGAGTGCTGCACCACCTCTTCCCCTAGTAGAGCCAGTAATTCTTGAAGCTTAACCACCCAAACCTAACCAATCAGCAGGGAGTAAAGTCAAAATGACAGATTATCTGAAGTTGGATGCTCCAAAGTATAAAGAGGGAGACAACCCATTTGAATACATCAAAGCAGTAAAGATGATAGCCGATGTGTTGGGAGCTAGTGACAGCAAAGCCATTCAGATGGTGGGGTTCACTCTAAAGTGCAAGAAAGCAAATGAATGGTTCAAGAGTTACGTGGACCCAAAACTGGACGGCTTATCCTGGGAACAGTTTGCAAATGAGTTTGTAGGATGGGCCTTTCCAGACAATTCGAGGGAGTTGAAAGTAATAGAGTTTGAACAGCTGCGACAGACTGAAGATATGAGCGTGGATGAGTATACAGATAAATTTTTGGAGTTGCTTCAGTTTGTGGGTCAGGCTTATGACACTGACCAGAAGAAGGCTATGAGGTATACCATGAGACTCCACTCTAGGTACTCCTTCTTATTTTTAGCAGCAGAAAGAGAGAGTTTCCACACTATTATGGATGCAGCCAGGAAAATGGAGGCTAGTGCCATCATTCAGGGAACGGGAAAACAACAAGTGGCACAGTCCTCGGGTTCCAAAACCTTGAGTATAGGGAAATTTGATCTCTCTTCTCTGGGTGCAGCTGCCACAAGCAGTAAAAAGTGGAATAGATCACCTAAGAAGACAAAGAAGAACAAGTTCTGGAATAAGTTAAAGTCTGGTCTGGGAATGGGTAGTGGTTCAAGCTCTGGATGTATGAGGTGCGGTAAGCCGCACAAAGGGCTTTATTGATTTGGGACTACAGCTTGTTACAAATGTGGTCAAGGGGGGCACATGGCACGTGAGTATCCCAATGCAGCTAGAATGGCTCAGTCCCAACAGACAGCTTCTGGTAGAGTGGCTTAGCCAACAGCTTTAGCCACATCTCAGGGCAAGGGTGAGGTAGAAGGAGAGGGACAACCTCTTCTTCAGCAGGTTCCCAAAGGGAAGGTCCTTCAGCTCCAGCACGGATCTTCACCATGACACAGCAGGAGGCCAACACATCAAACACTATGGTTTCAAGTAAACTCACTATTGGGTGTTCTGATGTGTATGCTTTTATGGACCATGGTGCCTCTCATTCTTTTATTTCTCCGAGAGCCGTAGACAGTTTGGGTTTGATAGCTTCCAGGCTAGAGTGTCCTCTTTGGGTCAGTGGGCCCAAGTGTGATCAATCTATGGCAGAGACAGTCTGCCGGTTCAGCCTAGTTATAGTTGAGGATAGGTGCCTTCCAGCCGACCTTGTGGTTCTAGATTTAACTAATTTTGACGTCATTCTAGGGATGGATTGACTCTCTACTCATGGTGCTACCTTGGACTGCAAAGACAAGGTAGTTAGGTTCAGAGAACAAGATGGATCAGAGGTTGTCTTTCGAGGAGACAAGATAGGTATGCCTATAGGTTTGATATCGGCCCTACAGGCTCATAGGTTGCTTAGGAGGGGTTGTCAGGGGTTACTTGCTCATGTCAGAGAGTTTAATGGTCAGGTTAAGGAACTAGCTCCAGTGCCCGTTGATGCGGAACCCCAACCTATTAGAGACTGAAACGACACATACCCTAGTAAAAAGAACTTAGTTCAGAAAACAATTCCTCAATCTAAAGCTGTAATACCCGGCTAGACTCCGGCGTCGGAATTCCAACTTTCTAATGGAATCTCCGTTGGAATTCGGAATCTCGAGCACCAGAACCTCTAGAAGGGTAAAATATGTTTTTAAAAAATGATTTTCATGATTTTATTGTTTGGTTTTGAGTTAAGGTTTTAAATTGAAAGAAAAACATTTTTTAAGAAAGACACCAGGTTCGACCGCCAAACCTCATGTTCGGCCGCCGAAAGTGGTGCTGCCGCGGGAGCTCTTCGGCCCCCGAAGGTGGTCTAGCCAGTCACCTATAAGAGGCCCCCAGTCCAGAAACGGGCGAGCTTTTCTCTCCATTTTCGGGCAAAGGTGAGTTCTTGTCCTCCCTTTGTTGATTTTATGATTCTCTTTCAAATCCTTCAATGTTTTTACGAGTTTTCATCTTGTCTTGAAGTTTTTAAGCTTAAATCGAAGTTTGGAAGCTTTGGAGACCGTTTGACTCATCTCCACGTTGGGGTTGCTGTCACTCCAAGATTTCCAAGAGGTAAGCCTAGATCCTTACCTCTCTTATGTTTTTAATTAAGTTTTATGAGGATTTATGGGGTAAAGATGCATGTTGTGGATGGATATAGAGCTATAGGGTTTGAGTTGGGTCTTTGATAAATGAATGCTCCCTTTTATGTTTTTGTTGTTGTTTGTTGGGGTTTTAGGTTAGTTTTACACCCCTTATGCATGTTGAAGTGAATGTGAATGCTTTTGAAGTGAATGTGAATGCTTTTGAAGTGTTGGGTTGGGTTTTGGCGAGTTTTAGAGGCTGAGTATTTGAGGCAGAATCGGATTCTGCCATTCTGGCTAACTCAGGTTTGGCCGCCGAACCTCTGTAGGCATATTTAAAAAGATGAGAGAAAAATATTTATAAAAAAAGTGAGGAACATATATCTTTTAAAATTTATTTTAATATTGCTTTCATCTTAAATAATAAATTTTAAATTTATTGAATGTAAAAAAAAATAAAACTTTACATTTAATTATAATAATAATAAAAAATTAATTTTAAATAATAAAATTTTAATTTTTAAATTTATTAAAATTATAACTATTTTCTACAATAATTTATTTAATTAAATATAACAAATTAAAATTGTATATTTAAAGACGATTATAATAAAAAGAATATTATAAATAAACCTTTTAATTTTTTTTTTCAATTATGGCTAACTCTTATTTTGATCAATTTTTTAAATGAATGTATGTGCTTTCTCATATTATTTATTTACTCTTTTAAATATTAATTAAATCTATATAATTAATGTTTTAATTATAATTAATTATATACTCTAAAGACATTTAACTTTTATTATTCTAATCCCTAATTTAAAATTTGAAATTCTCATTTTGAATAAATTTTAAATCTACTTACTTAGTTTTAAATTAGAAAATTTAAAGTTTAAATTAGAAATTATGACAATAAAAATTAAGTATTTTAAAAATATATGATTAATTAGACTCAATAATAGTTTATAAACTAATATTTAAAAAGGGTAAATTGATGTGGAATTCAGTCTATTAGAGACTGAAATGACACATACTCTAGTAAAAAAATTTAGTTCAAAAAATAATTTCCCAATCTAAAACGCCCTTAATTAATATACAATCAAGAACACTTATAACTGATTGATTTTAAGAGCAGCAAAAATAAGAATCATATTGTATTGACCTAGAAACCGGACCGCTATCGGCGTTAGGATTCAGATCGACTTAAAGTCGCTGGAACCCGTAGCAAGCCTACTATACCTCCTGTGTACCTGATAAAATCCCATACATGATCATACATTTTCATAAAAATTTAAACTTTTCATATACCAAGCTCGACTTGTGCATGCATCATAAACTGTAAACATAAAACCCACACTAGAGCCCTCATCAAATGCTCTAGCATGGTCAACATCGCATACATCAATCTTGGTTCAACATAACTTATCATTAAAACTTTTACATAAAGATCATGATAAACAGGGATAAACAAAACATAAACTAGGGCAAAGCACAAATCTAATCCATTACATAGAACATGTCCACTACTATTCTATTACATAATCATATACCAGCTTCTAGCCGACCTCCCGAGCTATTCTTGACCCTACAAACCTGGGGTTAGGGGAAAGGGATAAGCTACAAGAGCCTAGTGAGCAGAATATAGAAAACAGTTTAATAGTCATATGCTCTTATGAAATGCATCACAATACAAACAATACACATCAAGATGGACTTGTCACTAATAACCTTCTACATATCCAAATAATGCTCGGCCCTCGACAGAACTCCTTAGGACTTCCTTTTAAACATAACATAACATATCCAACTGTGCCAGGGGCGTAGAATGGGCCTATACCTGGACTTTCTCTTATATCGTGCCAGGGGCATAGAATGGGCCTCGACCTGGACTTCCATATCATAACATATCATATCATATCGAGGGCTAGTGGGTCATCCAATATCCATCCACATCAACAGTAAAATTATGCAATGCATCATATTCGTGAATTCTAATGCAACAACATATTTCACAATATGGCATTCATGATACATGAACATACTTAAAAGTTTGATTACTTTAAAAATAATAGATTAGTTTAGTTCTACACTTACCTCTTGAAGATCTAAGGTTAGATGTAGCCCAAACTTAGAGATGAGGAGGAAAACGGTCTCCGGAGGTCTCCAAGCTTTAAAACTTTGGATTCAAGCTTAAAACTTCAAAAATAAACGAAAAGTCATAAAAATTTGAAGGAAAAATACAAAATCATCGAAGGAAGGGCAAGAACTCACCTTTGCCCGAAAATGGAGAGAGAAACTCCCCCATTTTTTGGACTGGAGGTCTCTTATAGGTGGCTGGCCAGACCACCTTCCGGGGCCGAAAGAGGGCTCCCGCGGCAGCATCATGTTTGGCAGCCGAACATGAGGTTCCGCGGCCGAACCTGGGCTTATCCCTCAAAAATATTTTTCTTTTATTTTTAAAACTTTAACTCAAAACCAATCAATAAAATCATGAAAAATATTTTGTAAAAACATATTTTACCCTTCTAAGAGGTTTCGGTATCCGAGATTCCGGATTCCAACGGGAATTTTATTGGAAAGTTGGAATTCCAACCCCGGAGTCTAGCCGGGTATTACACATATAAGTTAATATCAAACCTTATTCGTGATGTAATGTTAAGAACCAATATCTTTCTTAAACTCTCAAAGAAGAATCGCGTAAAATAATTGTATTGAATAATTGATGATCTGTCTACAATATAGAAAAAGAGATGTTTTATATACCCTAGGGTAGCCTAGCCTAATTAGAAAAAGAAAATAAGTAAAAACCTAAATAAAAAAACCATGATCTTTGTCACTATCTACTACTATGCATAGACCCATGATCTGTGCCACTACTCACTACTGGTTAACTATCAACTGCTAAATAACTACCCACTATTGAATTAGTGATGAGAAATCTGTTAATGCAAATATAAAATTTGAATCGTCAATACGAATACATTCGGCCTAATTGACTTGGAATGGCCAAATTATTCTTCAACTTCAAAATGAACTTTCAAAGTTTCAACATATCACTTCATGAATCCTTGAAATGCTTCCTTCAACTTTTTGAATCTCAACCTTGTAATTGGTCCTTGAGGTAATGTTAGCTCATCATTTTTTGTGTGCTTACATCATCAATAAATAACATTTTGCATGATACTTTGTACGAATTTAAAATTGGTTAAAATTATTTTAAGAGATCACTATAATTGCAAAAAATAAATAAATAAATAAAAGTTTTGGGTATAATATGTAAGTTTTGGCTATAGTAGTGATTATCTGTAAATTTTTAAACTGTTATATCCAATTGGATAAATTATCTTAGAAATTAACTATAATTGCAATAAATTTAAAACTTGGGTTTTTGTCAACTAAAACTGAAAATTTTTACTATAATCATGATTAAAAATCAAGTTTATATCCAACAGGCTTTATTTACACACGACTGCAAGATCAAGAAAAGGTAATAAAAAATCAAAAGCGAAAACAAAATAATAATGACAAATCAAAATGTAAAGAGGGTATAGAAAATGAATTCAAATATAGATTCGGGATATTGACAAAGTTAAGTTAAGCTTTCTCATACTCAAGCCTCTGTATTGCTGGTCATTCCTTTTTTGATGGTACGTTCTTCTTTTTCCTTAAATTATGAAGGATGAGTTTGTAACTTTGAGTTTTTTTTCTATACATTCAAAATGTTCAATTTGCACTAATAATGTCTAGAACATCTTCTTGTTTAAAGAAACGATTTGAGACTATATATAATACTTGGCTAAGCTCCAACGTCGAAATTCCAACCTTCCGATGGAATCCCCGTTTGAGTCCGAAATTCCCGAAGCTAGAATCTCCTTAGAAGGGTAAAATAAGATTTTCATAAAATGAATTTGAAACTTTTTCTTTGAAAGTTGTGTTAAAAAGAAAGAGAAGAGTGTTGAAGGAAAACCCCATGTTCGGCCGCCGAACCTTCAAGTTTGGCCGAAGAAGGGAGGCTACTTTAGGCCGCCGAAGGTGGTTCCTGTTCAGCTGCTGAAGGTGGTTTTTCCAGCCATCTATAAGAGGCCTTCAGCTCGAAAATGAGAGAGTTTTTCTCTCCATTTTCGAGCAGAGGTGACTCCTTGCCTTCTTTGGGTGCTCTTATTGTTTTTCCTTCAATCTTCTTACAAGATTTATGAGTTTTCCTTGTTTTTGAAGATTTGAGCTTGAATTCAAGTTTTTGAACTTTGGAGACCTCCGAAGACCGTTTTACCTCATCTCCACGTAGGGGTTGCTGTCACCCTTAGATCTCCAAGAGGTAAGTTAGATCCTTGTGACAGTCGGTTGTCGAGGCCGGTCAAAAATAACCCTTTTGGTTACCAACAACTTAATAACTTGTAGATAGTGGTAAAGGGATCGTATCCACAGGGAATCAATACTATTTATTCTCCTTATCAAGACCAAGTAAACAAAGAAACAATAAAGAAACAATAAAAGTAAAATTGGGGGTTTTAAAGATTTGATTCAACTAATATCTATTAAAAGTAATTGAACAGCAAGTAATCTAAAATAAGAGGGAAATCAATATGAGAAAAGTCTAGTTGAAGATATGGATCCACTTTGGTTGTTTGGGTTGATCATTGAAACAAGGTTATCTTGATTGATTCAATAGGTTGGTTATGGAGGTGGAAGACGCTTCTCACCACCATGTCTTTCCTTATGAACAAATTGATTAGGGAACGTCCTCTAACCAATTACTAATCAACAAACTGCCAAGGAACGTCCTTGGGCCAAAGGCATCAAAACAATTGCCAATTGCATGAAGAACAAGAAAGACCCAAACCCTAACTACTCAAACGTATGAGATGATGTTAGATCATGCAATTTCTTGGTTTTTACACCAAGTGTTCTTAGATCAGAATATTTTCAGCAATTACGGACTAACAAATATCCTAATCAACAGTCAATTATCTTTGCAATTAAGAGTCAAGTGGCCAATTTGATCAAAACAACAAAGCAATCTTAGAATTAAGCACAATTGCATGAATATTGAATAAAATCAAAGACAAAACTTTCTGTTCAGATCTCACAACCCTTTGAACAACCTTAGTTTCACCAAACTTCAACTAGATTAAAGGGTTTCAGCCACTCATGGCTGAAACTAACATAAAAGTAAGGAAAGAAAACAAGAAATAAAGAAAACAAGGGCTGGCGCAAGGGCGCAGCTGCTGTGGTGATTCTGCCGAAGGTTTCTTGATCCAAGGATAGTCCCCCGAATTCCAGGATGTCTTCTTTGCTGGTTTGCATGCCTTTTTATAGGTGAAGAGGCTGCCCTAATTTTCCTTTTTAGTTTGGGACTCTTTTTCCTATTTAGTCTTGAATTCTTGGAGGGCATTCTTGTCTTTTTATTTCTTGGCTTCCTGAATATGTAGGAGAGTGTGCTGAGGTGTAAATAGGTGTTTCTGAGCTGTCCCACGTGTTTGGAGTGCGTGGGGATTCGTGTTGACTTGGTCAGCAAGTTTGACAGATTCTGCTGGTTTTTTGCCTGCTGGTGCTGTTTGCCCGTCGCTGTTTGGGCAAACAGGCTGTCTGGGATCACTGTTGGCTGCATATGCTCTGTTTCTGACTTTCTTTGCTGTTTGCCCAGTGCTGTTTGGGCAAACAGTCTGGACAGCATACTTTATTCGTGTTGACTTGGTCAGCAAGTTTGACAGATTCTGCTGGTTTTTTGCCTGCTGGTGCTGTTTGCCCGTCGCTGTTTGGGCAAACAGGCTGTCTGGGATCACTGTTGGCTGCATATGCTCTGTTTCTGACTTTCTTTGCTGTTTGCCCAGTGCTGTTTGGGCAAACAGTCTGGACAGCATACTTTATCACTTTTTCCTCTTTATCTCAGCTTCTCCTTGGCTTGGGCAATCAAGTTGGGCAAACCATGCTTATTCTCTTTTGCTGTCGTTTGGGCAGAATTAAGGCCATTTTAGCCAAATTACCATTTTGCTCCATTTCCTACAAAATAAGACAAAAACCACAAAGTTAGGTAGAAAATGTGTAAATTGACATAAATATAAACATAGAAAATGGGTCTAATTTTGGCTCTATCAAATACCCCCACACCTAGCCCTTTGCTTGTCCTCAAGCAAATAGGTTTAGTCAAACAAGCTACTTTTTCCACTTGATCCTTATTACCACTTAAGCTCATACCCTAGACCCCTACTTTGAAGCATTGTAGTGAAGTGTGCATGCACCAAGGTTACTTTCCTCTTTTCCTTGTCTCCCTTTACTTACCATGGCTAGGATTTATTTTCCTCAAGAGAGATCATGCACATTATATGTTAAGACTTTTTCTAGCTTTTGGTGTGACTTGCCCTTACCTTGAAGTACTTTATTCAGGCTTTTGCACTTTAGATTTTGCTTGGAAAGATCACCAACCTTTTGACGTGAAGGTACATATTTGTGATACCCACCCCCAGTTACTTAGTTGATCACCTTTCCAAGTGGCTACTAGCTCTTTTCATAGTCTTTTTGACCATTGGAATATTCTTTTGTTTTGTGCTTTTGAGGACTTTGCCTTTGCTGAATTTTCTTTCTCTCAATGATTTGGGCAAATCAACACCAATTGCTAAATCAAGCCACATTAAGTTCATTCACACAAATTTAATTTTTTCTCAATCGATTGAGGGTCATCAATATATTTTTCACCATGGCAAGCTCAAGGATTCAATTCAAAAGGAAATTCCCAAAAATGAATGCAACTCACTACAAGTGATTCAACTTAGGTTTAAAGAGTTATCACATCAATGGGGTCATGGAAAGAAGGCTCATCCAACATAGCCTATGTATTTGAGTAAAGCAAACCAAAAAGAAGAAGAAGGTTGGTTGTGGTTGTGTGTGTATTATTGAAAGCATAAAAATGAAAAAATTTTGCCTAATGTGTGCTAATTAAAAATTAAAGCATAAATGAACTAAAAAGAAATCAAAAAGAATGCATGAAGCATCAAAATCAGAGATGTGCACCCCCACACCTAGCTCATGCATTGTCCTCAATGTATGGAAAAATTAAAGTTCAAAAAGAAAAACTGGTACTTCCCTGGTGTGGCTGTTTGCCCAGGGCTGTTTGGGCAAACAGCTGGGTGAACTAGCTGTCTCTGCGTGCAGGTGGCAGAATGTGCTGCACCAGTAGTTCCAACATGCTTTCTATGTGTGTGAGCCTGGCCTCGATTCTGTTCAAGCGATCTGCCTCTGCTTGCTTAGTTGCTGGAGGTGGGACGTGCTGTGGGTCTGCTTGCTGGGCAGGCTGGGTTGCTGCTCTTGTGTTGGGCTGTCGTTGGCCCAGCTGTGTGGGCATGTAGTAGCCTATCCTTTTGCTGAGTTGATTTCCATTGTTTGCCCAGTTTGTTTGGGCAAACAGATTGGCCAGGCAGCTTCTGCAAAAGAGCTAAAAACCTGGAAGTGGGTTAAAGCACTGATTTCTGGACCCCTGGTGGTTGCCCTGGCTGTTTGGGCAAACAGTCACATATCTCTCTCTCTTTTTTTTTTTTTTTTTTTTTTTTTTTTTTTAGGCGAACAGATGTTCGTCAGGAAAGTCTTCCTGAATTGCACAAGGTTCAGAATCAAGAATTCGGCTTAGGTGGTCAGCCACTAGGTTTTCCTTCCCTCTTTTGTCTCGAATCTCTAGGTCGAATTCTTGTAATAGTAAGATCCACCGAATGAGTCTCGGTTTTGCCTCCTTTTTCTTGATCAAGTATCGCAAAGCAGCATGATCTGAGTAGATTATGACTTTGGTCCCTAGGAGGTATGGTCGGAATTTTTCTAAAGCAAAGACAACAGCTAAGAGTTCCTTTTCTGTGGTTGAGTAATTGCTTTGGGCAGCGTCTAGAGTTCGAGATGCATAGTGAATCACGTGAGGGGTATTTCCTACTCGTTGTCCCAAGACTGCCCCTACGGCGTAGTTGCTTGCATCGCACATGATTTCAAAGTGCAAGTTCCAGTTAGGTGCTTGAATGATTGGGGCAGTTACTAGTAGCTTCTTTATGAGATCAAATGCTTCCTTGCAGCCTTTATCAAAATCAAATGCTACATCTTGTTGGAGTAATCTGCATAATGGTTGTGTGATTTTGGAGAAATCCTTTATAAATCTTCTGTAGAATCCTGCATGGCCAAGGAAGGAGCGGATTTCTCTCACATTCGTGGGGTAAGGTAGATTTTTGATGGTGTCCACCTTGGCTTTGTCTACTTCAATCCCTTTGGCTGAAACAACATGGCCTAGAATTAAGCCTTGGTTAACCATGAAGTGGCATTTTTCATAGTTAAGCACAAGATTCGATTCAAGGCACCTCTGTAGGATCTTTTCTAGATTGACTAGGCATTCTTCGAAAGAGTTACCATATACTGTGAAGTCATCCATGAAGACTTCAATGATTTTCTCCACATAATCGGAAAATATGCTCATCATGCATCGTTGGAAGGTGGCAGGTGCATTGCATAATCCGAATGGCATTCTTCGAAATGCAAAGGTGCCAAAAGGGCAAGTGAAGGTGGTCTTTTCTTGGTCTTCTGGGGCCACCGGAATCTGGTAAAATCCTGAATAACCATCAAGACAACAATAATGTGATTTACCTGCGAGTCTTTCTAGCATTTGGTCAATGAAAGGTAGAGGGAAGTGATCCTTTCTTGTTGCTGCGTTTAGCTTCCTATAATCCATGCATACTCGCCATCCGTTTTGAATGCGAGTGGGAACAAGTTCTCCCTCGGAGTTTGGAACAATGGTTATTCCAGTTTTCTTTGGTACGACATGTACGGGACTCACCCATTTACTATCAGAGATTGGATAGATGATTCCTGCATCAAGAAGCTTTACTATCTCCATTTTCACTACTTCCATCATGGGAGGGTTCAGCCTACGTTGAGCATCTCGAACAGGCTTGCAATCGTCTTCCATATGGATTCTATGCATGCACGTGGCAGGTGAAATGCCTTTTATGTCGTCAATGGTCCACCCTATGGCTCCTTTATGCTTTCTAAGGACTCGTAATAGGCTCTCTTCTTCATGTGGTTTCAGTTGATTTGACACTATCACTGGATGTGTCTTTTCAGCTCCAAGGTACATGTATTTCAGGTGTCCGGGCAGGGGTCTTAATTCTGCTGCTGAACTTTTCTGCCCTGCTAGCTGCTGTTTGGGCAGACAGGATTCTGTCTTTATTTCATCTGTTGGGTGTTTGATCAAACAACAATTCACTTGTTCCAGTGTTCTGGTTGTGCTGCATTCTCCTCTTTCATACTGTTTGGGCAAACAGTAACTTGCTGGTTGGTTTTCTGCTGAATTTGCAGGTGAACGGTGTTCTGCCACAGCCGTTTGGGCAACTGATGTGGGCAAACTGAGTTTTTCTTGCTGGATTGGCTTGGGTGGTCTGCATTCTTCCTTAGTTGACTGCTGAACCTGTTTGGGCAAACAGATGCTTGCCTGTTCTGCTTTTACTGGCTGTTTGGGCAAACAGTCATCTGCATGTTCTGCCTCCTGTCTGCTTGTTTGCCCAGTCTGTTTGGGCAAACAGCAGTCTGTTTTCTGCATGTAGCAATCCATTGCTGTCCGTTCCAGCTCTTCTTGGCTTCTTTCCTTTTCATGGTTGTCCTCCCTACAAAAATCATTGGTTAGTACATCATTTTGGTCCATATCAAAAATTTCTTGACTTAAGCAATCTATGATATCTAAACCATAAACGGGGGACATGTCATGGGGGTATTTCATAGCATCATAAACATTGAACTTTATTACTTCCCCTTCAAATTCCATGGTTAATGTGCCATCATGCACATCGATTTTGGTTCTGGCCGTGCTTAAGAAGGGTCGTCCAAGCAAGATATCTGAAGTGGAGTTGCTATTGTCTTCCTCCATATCTATTACATAAAAATTAGCTGGAAAGACAAGCTGGTCCACTTGGACTAGAACATCTTCAAGAACGCCTTTTGGGTACACCACGGATCTATCAGCCAATTGGATGACCACTTTTGTGTCTTTAAGTGTACCTGCATTCAAGGAGTTATAAATGGAAAGTGGCATAACATTTATTGACGCACCCAAGTCACACATGGCTTTCTTGATGCCAACATTGCCTATTGTGCATGAAACAGCAAACATGCCTCGATCTTTGCATTTGGCTGGCAATTTCCTTTGAATAACAGCAGTGACTACCTCACCTACACTTACCTTTTCCTTTTCAGCAAGCTTCCTTCGGTTTGTGCACAACTCTTTTAAGAATTTTGCATACCTTGGTATTTGTTTAACCGCATCAAGCAAGGGTATATTGATCTCCACCTTCCTAAAGGTTTCAAGTATCTGTAACGACCCGGAAATCCGACCCGTTACCGGCGCTAGGATCCAGATCGGCTTAAGGCCGCCGGGACCCGTAGCAAGCCTACATACCTCCTGTAAACCTGTGGAATCCCACACATAACAACATATACATGATCTGTAAAATTTTTCTTTTCTCTTATCCAAGCAAAACCTGTGCATGCACAAAATCATACATAAACCCCACACTGGAGTCCTCATCAAATACTCCAATGGGGTATCATCATCATACATATCAGCTTGGATAATCATGGTCATTAACATCATTACTCATTAAACACTCTGTACATCATGGGGATTCACACACCTCTAGGTCAAGCACTACTATAATCCTCAATACATCATCAAATCATTCATTACATTACATGGTCATAAATACTCATTACATCATATTCATGTCCACTACTATCTATTACAACATACATGACTTGACTTCACTCTAGCCGACTTCCTGATCTATCCTGTACCTGCAACTCTAGGGATAAAGGGAGTGGGGTGAGCTACTAGAGCCCAGTGAGCAGAATAATAAAACATCAATTTAAATCATGCTTTCATGTATGCGCCATAACACAAACATTTCACAACAAGGATGAACTTGTCACCATTTAGCCCCTATCTTTCTTACTTATACATGCCGGGGGTGTAGAGCCGTAGCAGGCACACCCGGACTTCCATAATCTGTCATAGTGCCAGGGGCGTAGAGCCGTAGCAGGCACACCTGGACTCACATAGGCTATCATGACATACAAGGGCTAATGGATCATTCAACATTCATCCACATCAACAACAAGGTATGCAATGCAACATATTCGTGAATTCTAATGCAAACAACCTAATATATCTCATGGCATTCATGATGCGTGAATCATGCTAAAACATTTCATTAATTTGCTTTAAAACTTAAAGTTTATTCCACTCACCTCTGGCTAGCTCTGAAGAGACTCTGAAGCAGCTGGCTCACTGCTGGGGGTCTCGGTTCCTCGGGTCCGAACCTACACAGGTGGACTCAAATGAGGGACCAAACATACATGAGTATGACTCTAAAATACTCCCCAAAAACCCCCTAAAACACCCTGAAAACATCACATGAAAACATGCAAGAAATGGCTGAACAGGGCACTTTCGGCGGCAGGTTCGGCGGCCGAAAGTCCTTCTGCAGCCGAAAGTCATGCAGGTTCGGCGGCACTTTCGGCGGCCGAACCTCCCAGACAGAGACGAAACTTGAGTTTCGGGGGCAGGCTTCGGCAGCCGAAACTGCCTCCACAAGGGGGATCGGCGGCCGAAAGTCACTTCGGCGGCCGAACCTGAGTTTCTGCCGAAGGGCAGAAACTTGGCTCCCTTGTGTCCACAGCCTCCAAAACGCCTCAAAACATGCATAAACTTGTTTCTACACATGCATACACATCATACATCACACCTAGGGGTCTCAAACTATAATATACCCCAACTACAACACTTCAAACAACACATTTCCAACATACATTGTTCAAATCACAACATAAACCCATAAACCTAACAACAAGCCTAAACATGCATTCTACCCCATCAACTTGTATAAAACTTTCATAAAACATAAAAGAAGCATAGATCGAAGCTTACCTCTTGAAGATCGAGAGGAAGAACGACCCTAGCTCGGAAAATGGAGGGATTTAGCTCCAAGACTTCCAAGCTCCAAAACTTGTTTCAAAAGCTTAAATCTTCAAAACCAAGGGAAAACAAGTGAAAATCTTGAAAGATTTAGAGGAAGAACATCAAAAATGGGTGAGGGGCGGCGGAAAGCTCACCTTGGCCGAAAATGGGGAAAAACTCGCCCGTTTTCGGCTAAGGGACCCTTTTATAGTGGCTGGCCAGACCACGTTCGGGGGCCGAATGTGCCTCCGCATGCATGCCATGTTCGGCGGCCGAACATGAGGTTCGGCGGCCGAACCTGGACTTCCCTCACTCATGCTTTCGGGGGCCTAACGTGCCTCCAAAACGCATGCATGTTCGGCGGCCGAACTTGACTTTCGGCGGCCGAACCTGGGTTTTCCTCCAAAGACTTTTCATGTAAAAACTCATTAAATTTCATACTTAAAATCATTAAAATTCATGAAAACATTTTATAAAACATGTTCTTACCCTTCTAGAGATTTCCGACGTTCGAGATCCCACCGGACGGTAGGGATTCCGATACCGGAGTCTAGCCGGGTATTACATTCTCCCCCCCTTAAGAACATTCGTCCCCGAATGTTCCTCAACTAACACATGAAACATGGCATCAACGTGGCATAAACATAACATACAGCATAGCATACATACAGACACTCAAAACAACTAACACTCACCTCAAAACAGATGGGGGTATTGCTGGAGCATAGACTCCCGGGTCTCCCAGGTGCATTCCTCTAAGTTGTGGTGGTTCCAAAGGACCTTTACCATCGGGATTTCCTTGTTCCTCAACTTTCTGATCTGGGTGTCAAGAATCCGCACTGGCTGCTCTACATAGGTGAGATCCTCTTGGATCTCTACATCAGGCTCACTAAGAACCTTGCTCGGATCTGACACGTACTTCCGTAACAGAGAAACATGGAAAACCGGATGGATTCTCTCCATCGAAGCAGGCAAGTCTAGCTTGTACGACACATTATCGACCCTCTGAAGCACCTCGAAAGGACCGATGTACCGTGGAGCTAACTTACCCTTCTTCCCGAACCGAACCACTCCTTTCATAGGAGACACCTTGAGCAAAACCAAATCCCCCTCCTGAAACTCTAGCTGCCTTCTGCGGATATCTGCATAACTCTTCTGCCGACTAGCAGCAGTCTTGATCCTCTCTCTGATAATGGGTACCACCCTGCTGGTGATCTCAACTAGCTCGGGTCCTGCTAAGGACCTCTCTCCTACCTCTTCCCAGCAAACAGGTGATCTGCACTTCCTTCCATATAAAGCTTCATATGGAGCCATCCCTATGCTAGCATGATAGCTGTTATTGTAGGCAAACTCCACCAAAGGTAGATGCTGCCTCCAAGAACCGCCAAAATCTAGCACACACATTCTGAGCATATCCTCTATTGTCTGGATGGTCCTCTCTGACTGTCCGTCTGTCTGTGGGTGGAAGGCAGTACTGAAGTCTAATCTGGTACCCATAGCGTTCTGCAGACTCCGCCAAAACCTGGAGGTGAACTGGGGCCCTCTATCTGACACTATAGATACCGGGACCCCATGCAGTCTGACAATCTCATCTACGTACACCTGCGCCAACTTGTCCACAGAGTAACCACTCCTGACAGGGATGAAGTGAGCAGATTTGGTGAGTCTGTCCACAATCACCCATATGGAGTCCAATCTGTTGGACGTCGCCGGTAACCCCACTACGAAGTCCATAGCTATATTCTCCCATTTCCATTCTGGAATAGGTAGCGGGTTAAGCATTCCAGCCGGCTTCTGATGCTCTAGTTTCACCCTCTGACACACATCGCAGGCTGACACGAACAGTGCCACGTCCTTCTTCATAGCTGGCCACCAATACACTCTCTTCAGATCCTAATACATCTTGGTGGCTCCAGGGTGAACACTATACCTGGTATCATGGGCTTCCCCCATAATATCTCCCTTCAGACCAATGTCATCTGGCACACATAATCTGTTCCCGTAGCGGAGGATCCCCTTATCATCAAACTTGAACTCATTACTCTGGCCTGACTGAACCGTTCTGGCTATCCTGACCAACTCTGGGTCCTCATGCTGTTTCTGAGCTACCTGCTCCAGAAACACGGGTGTCACTCTCATCTAAGCCACTAAGGCACCTGTGCCAGACAACTCCAACTGTAATCCCTCACTCATAAGTCTGTGGAACTCCTTCACCACCGGCCTCCTCTCTGCTGAAATGTGGGATAGACTGCCGAGTGATTTCCGGCTCAGGGCGTCTGCCACAACATTCGCCTTACCCGGATGGTACTGAATCTTGCAATCATAGTCACTCAACAGCTCTACCCATCTCCTCTGCCTCAAGTTCAGTTCTCTCTGACTCAGGATGTACTGCAGGCTCTTATGATCTGTGAAGATCTCACACTTTACCCCATAAAGGTAATGCCTCCACATCTTGAGTGCAAAGATCACTGCTGCCATCTCTAGGTCATGTGTGGGGTAATTCAGCTCATGCTTCTTCAGCTGCCTAGAAGCATAAGCGATCACCCTCTCATTCTGCATTAGCACACAACCCAGTCCCACACGGGACGCATCACAATACACTGAGAAGTCATCATCACCTTTTGGCAGAGCTAACACCGGTGCTGAAGTCAACCTCCTCTTAAGCTCCTCAAAGCTTTCCTCACACTGATCGGTCCATATGAACTTCTGATTCTTCTTTGTCAATTTGGTCATAGGAGCAGCAATTTTTGAGAAATCCTGAACGAACCTCCTGTAGTAACCTGCTAAACCCAAAAAACTCTTGATCTCGGTCACTGTGGTGGGTCTAGGCCAGTTAGCTACAGCCTCTACCTTCTTGGGGTCTACTTCAATACCCTGTTCTGACACAATGTGCCCCAAGAATGAAATGCTCCTAAGCCAAAACTCACACTTGGAGAACTTGGCATACAAGCCATGCTCTCTCAAGGTCTGCAAAACTGTTCTCAGGTGATGGGCATGCTCCTCTGCATTTCTGGAATACACTAAGATATCATCTATGAAAACAATAACGAAGTGATCCAGATACTGACTGAATACTCTGTTCATGAGGTCCATGAATGCTGCAGGGGCGTTGGTCAACCCAAACGGCATCACAAGGAACTCATAGTGCCCATACCTGGTCCTGAAAGCTGTCTTCGGTACATCTTCATTCCTTATCCTCAACTGATGGTACCCTGATCTTAGATCTATTTTGGAGAAACAACCTGCTCCTGCTAGCTAGTCGAATAGATCGTCGATCCTCGGCAAAGGGTACTTGTTCTTGGTAGTGACCTTGTTCAACTGTCTGTAGTCGATACAAAGTCTGAGGGATCCATCCTTCTTCCTCACAAACAAAACCGGAGCACCCCAAGGTGAAGTACTCGGTCGGATGAAACCCTTATCTACCAGCTCTTGCAACTGTTCCTTCAGTTCTTTCAATTCAGCTGGTGCCATCCTGTAGGGAGGGATAGAGATCGGTCTGGTACCAGGCATTAACTCAATCTCGAACTCTATCTCCCTAGCAGGTGGTAACCCTGGCAGCTCGTCTGGGAAAACATCTAAGAACTCACTCACCACAGGCACTGAGGTGAGCTCTCTGACATGACTATCTAACTCCCTCACATGAGCTAGAAACCCCTGACATCCCCTCCTAAGCAACCTACGAGCCTGAAGAGCTGAGATCAGACCTCTAGGTGTACCCCTCTTGTCTCCTCTGAAGACGACCTCTGACCCATCCTGATCTCTGAATCTGACTACCTTGTCTCTACAGTCCAAGGTAGCACCATGGGTCGATAACCAATCCATCCCTAGAATGACGTCAAAATCTGTCAAATCTAGAACCACAAGGTCGGCGGAAAGGCATCTTCCCTCTATGAAAACTGGACTACATTGGCAGACTGCCTCTGCCACTGACGGGTCACACTTGGGTCCACTGACCCATAGGGGACACTCTAACCTAGAGACCATCAATCCTACCCTCTCCACGACTCTCGGAGCAATAAAAGAATGAGATGCACCCGGGTCCATTAAGGCATACACATCAGAACAACCAATGATGAGATTACCTGCCACCACGGTGTTGGATGTGTTGGCCTCCTGCTGAGTCATAGTGAAGATCCGTGCCGGAGCTGATGGACCTTCACCTCTGTATCCTGCTGATGAAGAGGCTGACCCTCTCCCTCTGCCTCTGCCACTGGCCTGTGTTGCGGCTGGAGCTACTGGCTGTACCACACTGCCGGAGGCTGTCTGCTGAGACGGTGCTGCAAAGGCTGCTCTAGGACAATCTCGAGCCAAATGACCCGCCTGTCCGCATCTGAAACATGTGTTTGTCCCTGCCAGACATACTCCCTTGTGTGGTCTCCCACATCTCATACATGCTGTAACCTCTACGCCAGAGCTTGAGCCACTGCCTAAACCCAGACCTGACTTGATCTTGTTCCAGAACTTATTCTTCTTAGATTTTCTGTGGCCTCTGTCCCACTTCTTACTGCCTGCAACTGCTGTACTCAGAGAAGAAGAGTCTAACCTTTCCCCACCTGGGGTCTTGGAACCAGAAGACTGTGCCACTGACTGTTTTACCTTCCCCTCAACGATAGCACTAGCCTCCATTCTCCTAGCCATATCCACTATGGCATGGAAACTCTCCCTCTCTGCTGACTGTATCAAAGAGGAATACCTGGAGTGCAGTCTCATAATATATCTCCTTGACTTCTTTTGATCTGTGTCCAAATTCTGCCCAGCATATGGCAACAACTCCAGGAACCTGTCTGTGTACTCCTCCACACTCATCTGATCAGTCTGCCTCAACTGCTCGAATTCTATCATCTTCTGCTCTCTAGAGCTCTCAGGGAAAGCCCATCCTGCAAATTCATTTGCGAACTCCTCCCAGGACATACTGTCCGCTCTCGGGTTTACATAGTTCTTAAACCAACCACGTGCCTTCTTGCACTCCAGTGTGAACCCAGCCATCTGAATGGCTCTACTGTCATCAGCCCCTATCTCATCTATAATAGTCTTGACCCTGCTCAGATATTCAAATGGGTCATCGCCTGCTCTGTACTGAGGAGCACCCAACTTCATGTAATCGGTCATCTTGACCTTGCTCCCTCCAGATGAGGTAGGTTTGGGTACTTGTGTTTCCGGGACAGTAGGTACTGGTGGTGGTGGAGGTGCAACATCCCCTAGGGTAGGGTCTGCTGTACTGGTATAGGGAGGTGGAGGTGGGTACATGGGGTACTGAGAGTATGGTGGGTAGTAAGGTGGGTATGGCATATGTGGAGGATAAGGGCTAAAACTGGGGTAATCCGATGTACCTCCCATCGAATACCCTGGATGGTGTGAATAGGGTGGGTAGTGATGTGGCTGGACATAACTCGAGGCCTGAGTGCCTCCTTCTGATTCTCCCATGCCCTCTTCCGGCATGCTCACACCGAGACTGCCATCCCTCCTCTGATCTACTTCCATATCCTCAGACATTCCTCCCTGCACTGTTCCCCTTACTGATCTGCTTCTACCCAGATCCAAAGACCTTCTAGGGTCTCTAGCTACTCTGTCTCTGTTGGACCTACTGGACATTGCCCTAGGCAATGCTGGAGGACGGGCATCAGTGCCCTCGTCCTGAGGTGGCACTCCAGTCAATCGTGCAGATCGACGAGTTCCTCTCATTCTATCTTCTGAAAAACAGCACATAGCACAAGCAATCATTAGCATCATATGGTTCATGTGGAAACACATGAACCCTCATCACATACATAGCATCACATCATAGCATTTATGCACATGCATATCATCATGGCATATCATATCATCATATAGACAGGACTCTACATCCTATCCTAGTGGACATGATTTTCCTAGTGTGCTTGACCTTCTAGAACATCTATGAGCCCGACACTCTAGGTCCAACCATATGAACCTAGGGCTCTGATACCACTCTGTAACGACCCGAAAATCCGACCCGTTACCGGCGCTAGGATCCAGATCGGCTTAAGGCCGCCGGGACCCGTAGCAAGCCTACATACCTCCTGTAAACCTGTGGAATCCCACACATAACAACATATACATGATCTGTAAAATTTTTCTTTTCTCTTATCCAAGCAAAACCTGTGCATGCACAAAATCATACATAAACCCCACACTGGAGTCCTCATCAAATACTCCAATGGGGTATCATCATCATACATATCAGCTTGGATAATCATGGTCATTAACATCATTACTCATTAAACACTCTGTACATCATGGGGATTCACACACCTCTAGGTCAAGCACTACTATAATCCTCAATACATCATCAAATCATTCATTACATTACATGGTCATAAATACTCATTACATCATATTCATGTCCACTACTATCTATTACAACATACATGACTTGACTTCACTCTAGCCGACTTCCTGATCTATCCTGTACCTGCAACTCTAGGGATAAAGGGAGTGGGGTGAGCTACTAGAGCCCAGTGAGCAGAATAATAAAACATCAATTTAAATCATGCTTTCATGTATGCGCCATAACACAAACATTTCACAACAAGGATGAACTTGTCACCATTTAGCCCCTATCTTTCTTACTTATACATGCCGGGGGCGTAGAGCCGTAGCAGGCACACCCGGACTTCCATAATCTGTCATAGTGCCAGGGGCGTAGAGCCGTAGCAGGCACACCTGGACTCACATAGGCTATCATGACATACAAGGGCTAATGGATCATTCAACATTCATCCACATCAACAACAAGGTATGCAATGCAACATATTCGTGAATTCTAATGCAAACAACCTAATATATCTCATGGCATTCATGATGCGTGAATCATGCTAAAACATTTCATTAATTTGCTTTAAAACTTAAAGTTTATTCCACTCACCTCTGGCTAGCTCTGAAGAGACTCTGAAGCAGCTGGCTCACTGCTGGGGGTCTCGGTTCCTCGGGTCCGAACCTACACAGGTGGACTCAAATGAGGGACCAAACATACATGAGTATGACTCTAAAATACTCCCCAAAAACCCCCTAAAACACCCTGAAAACATCACATGAAAACATGCAAGAAATGGCTGAACAGGGCACTTTCGGCGGCAGGTTCGGCGGCCGAAAGTCCTTCTGCAGCCGAAAGTCATGCAGATTCGGCGGCACTTTCGGCGGCCGAACCTCCCAGACAGAGACGAAACTTGAGTTTCGGGGGCAGGCTTCGGCAGCCGAAACTGCCTCCACAAGGGGGATCGGCGGCCGAAAGTCACTTCGGCGGCCGAACCTGAGTTTCTGCCGAAGGGCAGAAACTTGGCTCCCTTGTGTCCACAGCCTCCAAAACGCCTCAAAACATGCATAAACTTGTTTCTACACATGCATACACATCATACATCACACCTAGGGGTCTCAAACTATAATATACCCCAACTACAACACTTCAAACAACACATTTCCAACATACATTGTTCAAATCACAACATAAACCCATAAACCTAACAACAAGCCTAAACATGCATTCTACCCCATCAACTTGCATAAAACTTTCATAAAACATAAAAGAAGCATAGATCGAAGCTTACCTCTTGAAGATCGAGAGGAAGAACGACCCTAGCTCGGAAAATGGAGGGATTTAGCTCCAAGACTTCCAAGCTCCAAAACTTGTTTCAAAAGCTTAAATCTTCAAAACCAAGGGAAAACAAGTGAAAATCTTGAAAGATTTAGAGGAAGAACATCAAAAATGGGTGAGGGGCGGCGGAAAGCTCACCTTGGCCGAAAATGGGGAAAAACTCGCCCGTTTTCGGCTAAGGGACCCTTTTATAGTGGCTGGCCAGACCACGTTCGGGGGCCGAATGTGCCTCCGCATGCATGCCATGTTCGGCGGCCGAACATGAGGTTCGGCGGCCGAACCTGGACTTCCCTCACTCATGCTTTCGGGGGCCTAACGTGCCTCCAAAACGCATGCATGTTCGGCGGCCGAACTTGACTTTCGGCGGCCGAACCTGACTTTCGGCGGCCGAACCTGGGTTTTGCTCCAAAGACTTTTCATGTAAAAACTCATTAAATTTCATACTTAAAATCATTAAAATTCATGAAAACATTTTATAAAACATGTTCTTACCCTTCTAGAGATTTCCAACGTTCGAGATTCCACCGGACGGTAGGGATTCCGATACCGGAGTCTAGCCGGGTATTACAGTATCTCTCTTTCTTCTTTCTCCTTTTGTGATTTTTCAAACCTTTTTGGAAAGGGGGGAGGAATTTTAAAGTTTGCTTGCTGGTTTACCTTCTGCTGCTGGTATGCTGGTGTTGTTTGCCCAGTCTGTTTGGGCAAACAGTGCTCTGTCTCCATGGGCAGACTGTCACTGCCTGTAGTCTGTCTGCTTGTTTGCCCAGTCTGTTTGGGCAAACAGCAGTCTGTCTCAATTTCTGGCAGATTCCTTTCAACAGTTTTTCTTTGCAGTTCTGGATTTCCACCATCAGCCTTAATTTCTTGAAGTTCTTTTCCACTTCTCAACAGTATGGCACTTATGTTTTGCTTGGGATTTGCTTCAGTTTGGGATGGCAACTTCCCTTGAGATTCGAGCCTATTTATGGAGGTGGCCATTTGTCCCATTTGTTGTTGCATCATTTGCATGGTCTTTACTACCTCATCAAGAGTGTTTTTGAAATTGGAAGGTGCTGGTTGAGCTTGATTTCTTTGGTAGTTCTGATAGTTGTTGGTTCTCCCATAGCTAAAATTTGGGTGATCTCTCCAACCCGGATTGTAAGTGTTAGAAAATGGATCATGCCTAGGCTGATTATTGAATCCTCCCATGGCATTGACTTGCTGGTGGTCTTCTTGAAGGGTAGGACATTGGTCAGTTGGATGACCCACATATGAACATATCCCACATGGCCTAGGTGGCTGGGTTGCTTGAATTTGTTGCACAACATCTACCACAATATTTTTCATAACAGATGTTAGTTCAGATATGGTGGGGAAACATACCTCGTTGGCTCTTTGTAGTTGTCTTTCTTCTCCATACTGCCTAGAAGAGGCTGCAAGAGTAGATATCAATTCTTTCATCTCCCTTGGTGACTTGTCTAGGATGGATCCTCCACAAGCTACATTTATGAGTTTCCTTTCTGATGGTATCAATCCTCCATAGAGGAACTGTATGAGAGCCTTGTCTGACATATCATGTTGTGGACAACCTGTACATAGTCTTTCAAACCTTTCCCAATAGTCATATAAATCCTCATTTTGTTTTTGTCTAATGCTAGTGATTTCCCTTATTATGCCAATTGATTTAGATGGTGGGAAGTATTTGTCCAAAAAGGTTTGGACCATATCATCCCAAGAAGTTATAGATCCGGGCGGCAAATAGAATAACCAATCTTTAGCATAGTCATCTAACGAAAAGGGAAAAGCTCTCAATTTAACATGATCTTCGGAGATCCCTTGGGGTCTCATGGATGAACAAATAATACTAAATTCTTTCAAGTGCTTGTGTGGATTTTCATTCTCTCTACCTCTGAATTTAGGGAGAAGGTGAATCAAACCTGTCTTGAGTTCAAATGGAGCTGTAAGAGGTGGATAGGTGATGCAAAGTGGTGCTTGATCACCTATAGGCGTTGCTAATTCTCTCATGGTTCTTTCTCTTTGCACTTGGGGCCTAATTGCTGGATTTTCCTGAATTATTCGGCCTTGGACAGCATGTCCATTATGGGGAACAGCTGGTGCTTGAGGTTCAGCCAGTCTTGGGTGAGGGGCAGCATGTTGCATGTTGTAATCTGCCATATCAGCAGCTATTTGGGCAAACACAGCAGTGGGCTGTGCTGTTTCAGTAATTTCAGCAGGTGACTGTCCTGTTTGGGCAGACAGAACAGTTGCTGGTTTTTGGACAGAAGATGATGGTTGGGCAGACAAAGTAGTTGCTGGTTCTGTAAGGTCAGCAATAATAGGTGTGATAGTGGCAGGTTCAGATGTTGCTGGTGTATGAACAGCAGATGCTGTTTCTGCAGTGTGAGTATCTGAAGTTGCTGGTTTAGCAACTGGCTGTGCTGGAAAAATTTCTGGGTCTGTTACAGCAGCTTGGGCAGTAGCAGGGAAAGCAGACTGACCTGAGACTGTTGCTGGTTTGGTACTGTTCACAGCAGAGTCTTCGGCAGAGTTGACAGCAGTGGCTGTCTGTGCTTCGGTGGTTTGGTCAGCAGCTGCAGAAGATGTTACAGCAATTATTTCTGATCTTGGGACAGTAGTTGCTGTCTCTTGGACAGCAGAAGCTTCAACAGGGGCTGTTTGGACAGCAGCTGTTGATGTGGATGCTTTTGAGGCTTGGTTCCTCTTTCTTAGTTGTCTTGATGTGCGCTCAATTTCTGGATCGTAAGGCTGGATGTCCTTGCGTACAGACCTGGTCATGAAAGAAAAATAGATTAGTTAAATTGAGTCCCCGGCAACGGCGCCAATTTTTGACAGTCGGTTGTCGAGGCCGGTCAAAAATAACCCTTTTGGTTACCAACAACTTAATAACTTGTAGATAGTGGTAAAGGGATCGTATCCACAGGGAATCAATACTATTTATTCTCCTTATCAAGACCAAGTAAACAAAGAAACAATAAAGAAACAATAAAAGTAAAATTGGGGGTTTTAAAGATTTGATTCAACTAATATCTATTAAAAGTAATTGAACAGCAAGTAATCTAAAATAAGAGGGAAATCAATATGAGAAAAGTCTAGTTGAAGATATGGATCCACTTTGGTTGTTTGGGTTGATCATTGAAACAAGGTTATCTTGATTGATTCAATAGGTTGGTTATGGAGGTGGAAGACGCTTCTCACCACCATGTCTTTCCTTATGAACAAATTGATTAGGGAACGTCCTCTAACCAATTACTAATCAACAAACTGCCAAGGAACGTCCTTGGGCCAAAGGCATCAAAACAATTGCCAATTGCATGAAGAACAAGAAAGACCCAAACCCTAACTACTCAAACGTATGAGATGATGTTAGATCATGCAATTTCTTGGTTTTTACACCAAGTGTTCTTAGATCAGAATATTTTCAGCAATTACGGACTAACAAATATCCTAATCAACAGTCAATTATCTTTGCAATTAAGAGTCAAGTGGCCAATTTGATCAAAACAACAAAGCAATCTTAGAATTAAGCACAATTGCATGAATATTGAATAAAATCAAAGACAAAACTTTCTGTTCAGATCTCACAACCCTTTGAACAACCTTAGTTTCACCAAACTTCAACTAGATTAAAGGGTTTCAGCCACTCATGGCTGAAACTAACATAAAAGTAAGGAAAGAAAACAAGAAATAAAGAAAACAAGGGCTGGCGCAAGGGCGCAGCTGCTGTGGTGATTCTGCCGAAGGTTTCTTGATCCAAGGATAGTCCCCCGAATTCCAGGATGTCTTCTTTGCTGGTTTGCATGCCTTTTTATAGGTGAAGAGGCTGCCCTAATTTTCCTTTTTAGTTTGGGACTCTTTTTCCTATTTAGTCTTGAATTCTTGGAGGGCATTCTTGTCTTTTTATTTCTTGGCTTCCTGAATATGTAGGAGAGTGTGCTGAGGTGTAAATAGGTGTTTCTGAGCTGTCCCACGTGTTTGGAGTGCGTGGGGATTCGTGTTGACTTGGTCAGCAAGTTTGACAGATTCTGCTGGTTTTTTGCCTGCTGGTGCTGTTTGCCCGTCGCTGTTTGGGCAAACAGGCTGTCTGGGATCACTGTTGGCTGCATATGCTCTGTTTCTGACTTTCTTTGCTGTTTGCCCAGTGCTGTTTGGGCAAACAGTCTGGACAGCATACTTTATCACTTTTTCCTCTTTATCTCAGCTTCTCCTTGGCTTGGGCAATCAAGTTGGGCAAACCATGCTTATTCTCTTTTGCTGTCGTTTGGGCAGAATTAAGGCCATTTTAGCCAAATTACCATTTTGCTCCATTTCCTACAAAATAAGACAAAAACCACAAAGTTAGGTAGAAAATGTGTAAATTGACATAAATATAAACATAGAAAATGGGTCTAATTTTGGCTCTATCACCTTGCCTTTTCTATGTTTTAATTAAGTTTTAAGAAAGGGTTAAGGGTTAATAATGCATGAAATGGTTAGATCTAAAAGTTTTAGGGTTTGAATTGGGTTATTAATGAATGGTTGCTCTTATGAGGTTTTTGTTGTTGCTTGTTGGGGATTAGGCTAGTTTTTATGCCCTTTATGCTTGATGAATGAGTATGCATGTGTTTCAGTTGTTGGATGTGAGGATTGGAGTGTTTTGGTGGCTGTGTACATAGGGCAGAATCGGGTTCTGCCTTGCTGGAGAACCCAGGTTTGGCCGCCGAACCTGCTTGTGGAGGTAGCCTTTTGGCCGCTTAACCTGCCCCCGAAAGCATGGACTTTCGGATCTACGAAGGGGTTTAGGCCGCCGAACTTGCCCTCGAAGGTTGCTGACTTTCGGATCTGTGAAGGGTTTAGGCCGCTGAACCTGCCCCCGAAAGTCCCTGACTTTCGGATCTGTGAGGGACCTTCGGCCACTAAACCTGCCGCTGAAAGTCCCCTGCCCAGCCTTTTTTTGCTTATTTTATATGCATGCTTTGGTATGTTTTAAGGGGTTTTTGGGGAGTTGTTTAGAGTCATGTAATGGTTATGTTTGGTCCCTCATTTGAGTCCATCTATGTAGGATCGGACCTGGGAGACCATAGAGGCCTACAGTGAGTTAGCTGCGTTAGTGTTAGGTGAACGTCTGCCAAAGTTGAGTAGAACTGAACCATCTTTTTAAAGTAACTAAACTTTTAAGCATATTCATACATCACGAATGCCATGTTTATATATATTAGGATGTTTGCATTAGAATTCATGAAGATGATACATTGCATAATTTACTATTGATGTGGATGGATATTGGATGACCCACTAGCCTTCGAGATATTATGATATGATATGATACGAAAAGACCAGGGCTTCCCATTCTACGTCCCGAAAGACTAGGTGTAATACCCGACTAGACTCCGGCGTCGAAATTCTAACTTTCCGATGGAATCTCTGTCGAAATTCGGAATCTCGGGCACCGAAACCTCTAGAAAGGTAAAATATGTTTTTACAAAATGATTTTTATGGTTTTATTGTTTGGTTTTGAGTTAAAAGTTTTAAAGAAGAAAAGAAAAGAGATTGAGGGAAAGGCCCAGGTTTGGCCGCCGAACCTCATGTTCGGCCGAACATGGGGCGGTTTCGGAAGCTCCTTTGGCCCCCGAAGGTGGCCTGGCCGACCACCTATAAAAGGCCCCCTGTCCGAAAATGGGCGAGTTTTCTCTCTCTATTTCCGGGCAAGGTGAGTCTCCGCCACCCCTTGATGATCTTGTGTTTTTCCTTCAAATCTCTCAAGATTTTTATGAGTTTTTATCTTGTTTTTGAAGTTTTTAAGCTTAAATCGAAGTTTTAAGCTTGGAGACCTCCGGAGACTGTTTTCTCCTCATCTCCGAGTTCGGATCACATCTACTCTCGATCTTCAAGAGGTAAGTGTAGATCCTCACCTATTCTTGTGCTTTAAACGAGTTTTGAAAAGGGGTTAAGGGTTAGTATGCATGATTAGGTTAGATCTATGTTTTAAGGGTTTATGTTAGCTTTATGTTAAATGTATGCCCTTGTGATGTTTTTGTTGTTGTTTGTTGGGGCTTAAGTTAGTTTTATGCCCCTTATGCATGTGGGTGTGAGAATGCATGTTGTAGGAAGCTAGGTGTGTGTTTTGGAGAGTTTTGGGGCTGAAATGCATAGGGCGAAATCGGATTCTGCCATTTTGGAGAACCCAGGTTCGGCCGCCGAACCTGCCTGTGGAGGCAGCCTTTGGCCGCCTAAACTACCCCCGAAAGCATGGACTTTCGGCTCTGGAGGGGAGTTTCGACCGCCAAACTTGCCCCTAAAGGTTAGTGACTTTCGGGTCTGTGAAGGCTTTCGGCTGCCGAACCTTGCCCCCGAAAGTGCCTGACTTTCGAATATGTAACGACCCGAAAATCGAACCGCTACCGGCGTTAG
This sequence comes from Manihot esculenta, assembly GCF_001659605.2. Lineage (NCBI taxonomy): Eukaryota > Viridiplantae > Streptophyta > Magnoliopsida > Malpighiales > Euphorbiaceae > Manihot > Manihot esculenta. The sequence goes on along the minus strand of NC_035169.2, from coordinate 13,047,797 downwards.
GATCCAGATCGGCTTAAGGCCACTGGGACCCGTAGCAAGCCAGACATACAACCTGTAAACCTGTATAATCCCATACATGATCAACATATACATAAAAATTTTGAACTTTTTCCTTCCTTCTTTTACCAAGTTTAACATGTGCATGCACAACTCATAAGCATAAACCCCACACTGGAGCCCTCATCAAATGCTCCAATGGGGTAACATAACATACATTAAACTTGGTTAAACATAAACCTCATAAAACATTTTATAGATCATGTATCAAAGGGGATAGCCATACACATAGGGTCAAGCACAATTCTAATCCTCAATATCATCATTACATGACTATTCAATACTTTACAATTCATCATGTCCACAACTAGCTATTACATAGACATAACTTTACTCTTCTTGACCTCTTGGCCTATCCTGTACCTGCAGACCTGGGGGATTAGGGAAATGGGGTGAGCTACAAGAGCCCAGTGAGCAGAATAATAAAACATTATATTGAGAGTTCATGCTTTCATGAAATGCATCACATCACAAACAAATCACGTTAATGATGAACTTGTCACCAATAGTCCTCTACATATCCAATAGTGCCAGGGACATAGAATGGGTCTTCCTAGACTTCCTTTTACATAACATATCATAACATTCTAATATGCCAGGGACGTAGAATGGGTCTTCCTGGTCTTTCTCTTACATAGTGCCAGGGACGTAGAATGGGTCTTCCTAGACTTCCTCTTACATAACATATCATAACATTCCAATATGCCAGGGACGTAGAATGGATCTTCCTGGTCTTTCTCTTACATAGTGCCAGGGACGTAGAATGGGTCTTCCCGGACTTCCATACCATATTATCATCATATCATACCATATCATACGAGGACTAATGGATCATTCAATATTCATCCACATCAACAACATAATATGAAATGCAACATATTCGTGAATTCTAATGCAAACAACCTAATATATCTCATGGTATTCATGATGCGTGAATCATGCTAAAACTTTCATTGTTTGCTTTAAAAAGTAAAGAGTCATTCTACTCACCTCTGGCTAGCTCTGACAAGATACTGAAGCAGCTGACTCACTGTTGGGGTCCTCGGTTCCTCGGGTCTGAACCTACACAGGTGGACTCAAATGAGGGACCAAACATACATGAACATGACTCTAAAATACTCCCCAAAAACCCCCTAAAACACCTTAAAACAATCATAGAAAACATGCAAAGGAAGGCTGAATAGGGTACTTTCAGCGGCAAGTTCGGCGGCCGAAAGTCCCTCCAGAGCCGAAAGTCATGCACCTTCGGCGGCACTTTCGGCGGCCGAAAGTTCCTTCCAGAGACGAAACTCATGCATGTTTGGCGGCACCTTCGGCGGCCGAAACTCCCTTCCAGAGCCGAAAGTCCACTTTCGAGGGCAGGGTTCGGCAGCCAAACGCTTGCCTCCACAGGCAGGTTTGGCGGCCGAAAGTCCTTTCGGCTGCCGAACCTGAGTTCTTCCAAAGGGCAGAACTCAGCCTCCTCAATGCACATTTGCCTCCCAAACCATTCAATCATGCATTTACCTATTCTACAACAAGCAAACTCAAACCAACAAGCATATAGGGGTCTCAAACTATCCTAAACCCCAACTACAACACATCAAACATACATATACAACATACATTGCTAAAAAACTCAACATTAACCATAAACTCAATAATAACCTAAACATGCATTTCTACCCCATAAACTTTCATAAAACTCATTTAAAACATGAAAGAAAGGTGGGATCTAAGCTTACCTCTTGAAGATCGAGAGGAAAGACGATCCAACTCGGAGATGGGGGAGATCTAGCTCCTTGAGTCTCCAAGCTCCAAAACTTGCTCAAAGTTCACAAATCTTCAAAAGCCAAGCAAACACTTGTTAAAACATGAAAGATTGGAGGAAAAATCCTCAAAAACAACATGGGAGAGCATGAACTCATAGTGGCCGAAAATGGGGAGAAAACTCGCCCGTTTCGGCCATGGAGTCCTTATATAGGGCTGGCCAGACCACCCTTCGGCAGCCTAAGGTGCCTCCAAAACTCATGCAAGTTCGGCGGCCGAACCTGGAAATGCCTCCATGGTCTTTTTCATTCAAAACTCAATTTCCTTCTTTCTTAAAATCATAAAATACATCAAAACATTTTATAAAAACATGATTTTACCCTTCTAGAGGTTTTCGACATCCGAGATTCCACCGGACGGTAGGAATTGCAATACTGGAGTTTAGCCGGGTATTACAGAATATGTAGGGACTTTCGGCTGTCGAACCTGCCACCGAAAGCCCTCTGCCCAGCCTTCCTTTGCCTGTTTTCGATGCATGTGTTATGATATTTTAGGGGGTTTTTAGGGAGATGTTTAGAGTCCTTATAGAGTATGTTTGGTCCCTCATTTGAGTCCACCTGTGTAGGATCGGACCTGAGAGACCGAAGAGACCAACAGTGAGTTAGCTGCTTTAGAGTCAATTGAGTACCAGCCAAAGGTGAGTAGAACTGAACTAATCTCTTGTTTTAAAGCAATCAAACTTTTGAGCATGTTCATACATCACAAATACCATGTTATGTAATAGGTTGTTTGCATTAGAATTCACGAATATGATGCATTGCATAATTTACTATTGATGTGGATGGATATTGGATGACCCACTAGCCCTCAATATGTTATGCTATGATATGATATGGAAGTCCAGGTGTGGCCTGCACTACGCCCCTGGCACAGTTGGATATGTTATGTTATGTTTAAGCGAAAGTCCTGAGGAGCTCCATCGAGGGCCGGGCACATTGGATATGTAGAGGGTTACTGGTGACAAGTCCATCCTTGATGTGTATTGTTTGTGTTGTGATGCATTTCATGAGAGCATATGTTTATTAAATTGTTTTATGGTTCTGCTCACTAGGCTCTTGTAGCTTACCCCTTTCCCCTAACCCCAAGGTTTGCAGGATCACAGGTAGCTCTGGGAGAGTCAGCAAGGTTTTGGGTAAAGTTTAATGTAATAGATTAGTAGTGGATATGTAATGTATTGTGGATTAGTATTGTGCTTGACCCTAATGATGGCTTGAAATCCCAGTTTACATGAGTTTTAAATAAAATGCTTTATGTTTATGATATGTTGAACCAAGTGAGGCATGTATGTTGACCATACTGGAGCATATGATGAGGGCTCTAGTATGGGTTTTATGTTTTAAGTGTATGATACATGCGCAGGTTGAACCTGGTTATATGGAAAGTTTAAAGTTTTTCTGAAAATGTATGTTCATGTATGAGATTTTATTAGGTACACAGGATGTATAGTAGGCTTGCTACGGGTTCCGGTGACCTTAAGTCGACCTGAATCTTAGCGCCGGTAGCGGTCCGGCTTCCGGGTCGTTACATAGTGGTATTAGAGCCTTAGGTTCATATGGTCAGACCTAAACAATATTAGGCTCATAGATGGTATAGAAGGGCAAGCATAATAGGAAAAATCATATCCACTAGGATAGGATGTAGAGTCCTATCTTGATGATGATGTGTAATGCCATGACTTTATGCATGTGCATTAATGATATGCTATGTATGATGTGGGTTCATGTGTTTCCACATGAACCATATGATGCTAATGTTTATGTGTTGTATGTTGCTTTTCTAAAACAGGATGCGAGGCTCACGTCGATCCGCTAGATTGACAGGAGCTCCACCTGAGAATGAGGGCATGGGTGCCCTTTTCCCTGCTCTGCCAAAGGCTAGGTCTTGTAGAACAAGCAGAGAAGGAACATTAAGGGACCCTATAAGGTCTTTTAATATAAATAGAAGGAGAACAGATCAGGGTAGAATGTCAGCAGAGGTGAGGGAAACAGAGGAAGATGATCAGAGAAGGGATGGGAGTTTGAGTGTGAGCATGTCAGAAGAGGGTATGGGAGAGTCACAAGGAGGCGCTCAGGCCTCGGGTTTTGCTTACCCACCTCAGTATCCACCCTACCCACAGGGGCTAGGGTATCCGATGGGAGGCACATCGGATTTCTCTAGCTATAACCCATATCCCTCCTTCATGCCTTATCCTCCCTTTTACCCACCATATCCACAGTACCCCATGTTTCCACCCTCACCCTTCTATCCAAATACAACAAACCCTAACCCAGAGAATGCTGCACCTCCTCCTCCACCAGTAGAATCAATAGTCCCTGAAATCCAAAAACCCAAACCTAGCTCATCCGTGGGGAGCAAAGTAAAGATGACAGATTATCTAAAGCTGGATGCTCCTAAGTTCAAAACAGGGGATGATCCATTTGAGTACCTCAAAACGGTGAAGATGAAAACAAACGAGTTAAGAGCCAGTGATAGCAGAGCCATTCAAATGGCGGGGTTCACATTGAAATGCAAGAAAGCAAAGGAGTGGTTTAAAAATTATGTGGACCTAAGGCTGGATAGCCTATCCTGGGAGGAGTTTGCCAATGAGTTTGCAGGATGAATTTTTCCTGACAGTTCAAGGGAGCTTAAGGTGATAGAGTTTGAGCAGCTACGTCAGACAGAGGATATGAGTGTAGATGAGTACACGGATAAGTTTCTGGAGTTGCTGCAGTTTGTGGGTCAAGCGTATGACACTGATCATTATGGACATGTAAATTTTAATGGATTAGAATTGTGCTTGGGCCCTATTTTTCTTTACCTTTGTAATCCCTGTTAACATGATCATTATGTAATAAGTTTTAATGATGAGTCTGTTTGAACCAAGCTTTAGGCATGTGATGTTACCATACTAGAGTATTTGATGAGGGCTCTAGTATTGGGTTTTATGTTTCAGTTTTAATGCATGCACAGGTTGAGCCATGCTTCATGGAATGTTTATATTTATTTTGTCTTGTGTGATCATGTATGGGATTTTATCAGGTATATAGGAAGTATAGTAGGCTTGCTACGGGCTCCAGCGACCTTAAGTCGATCTGAACCCTAGCGCTGGTAGCGGTCCGGTTTTCGGGTCATTACACTATAGCAATTCACATACAAGTCTATGATATTTTTAGTTTTAGTAACCATTTATTAATAAAGAAACAATAACTTTACAAAAGTGGATCTCGAAGCCATAACAAGTTCGCCAACTAAGGATATATTTAATATTTTCTAAACTCAAAATGGTCACTCACAAGATTTTACACAAATCATTTATCGAAGTGGACGGAATGACAATAAATGTTTACTTTTACAAAAATGGATTCTGGAGCTCCATTTGTGCAAGTGCATGAAATGACGATAAATATTTATCTTTTACAAAACTGGATCCCGAAACTCTGGAACAAGTTTGCCAACTAAGGACATATTTGATATTTTCTAACACCAAAATAGACACTCACAATTTTTTACGCGCAAATCATTTGTGAAAGTGCGCTAAATGATGATAAATGTTTATGATATGAATCAGGAAGCACAATCACATGGAGAATTAAGGAAGCAAGGATCCATTGGTGCTCCCTAGTGGACCAGTGACAAGGAGCAAAGCTAAGAAGCTTAAAGCAGCTATGAACTTACACATTCAAGAACAAGTAACACAAGAATTGACTGAGCTTGGTTTTGGCAAATGTCTCGTGAAGCTTGAAGACACACCTAAGCTACTCACCTTGCTTAAGGTGTGTAATAGAGATAGCGCTGTCTAATTTATTCAGCATTGTTATGACGGGCTTGCTATATTTTTATTATTTAAACACTTCTTTTATTTTAGCTTTGTTTGGGCTTGTATTCTGGCCATATTTTATCTTTTAAGTTTTAGAGTGTTCGGTCATGTTTTAAACCTTTCCTTTCACATATGGATCCAAACCCAATCACCTGGTTTGAATACAACTTTCTTGCGACTCTTATTGGCCTGTTTCTCATATATGCTGTTACGCTTCTCAATATGCTCACGCGCTTTTATGTGTATTGATTTAACCATTTCAGCCTTCGCTTTTCCATCTAAATTAGACAACTCGTTCAAAGGTAAAGGCATTAAATCTAATACAGTTAATGGATTAAAACCATACACAACCTCAAAAGGTGAATAACCAGTAGAAGAATGGACTGCTCGATTATAAGCAAATTCAACATATGGCAAACATTCTTCCCAAGTTTTCAAGTTCCTACCATAATAGCACAAAGCATAGTTCCTAAAGTCCTATTAACAACTTCAGTTTGGCCATCTATTTGTGGATGACAAGTAGTAGAAAATAAAAGTTTAGTACCCAATTTCCCCACAAAACACGCCAGAAATGACTAAGGAACTTTGAATCTCTATCAGAAACAATAGTCTTATGTATACCATGCAAACGGACTACTTCCCTAAAAAACAAATCAGCTACGTTCGTTGCATCATCAGTTTTATGATATGGAATAAAATGTGCCATCTTGCTAAAGCGATCTACAACAAAAAACACTGAATCTCTACTTCTTTTTGTCCTAGGTAAACCTATCACAAAATCCATAGATATATCAGTCCAAGGTTCAGTAGGTACAGGCAAAGGAGTATACAACCATGTGGCAAGGACTTAGATTTAGCCTGTTTACATGCAAAGCATTGAGCACAAATTTTCTCTACATATTTTTTGCATGTTAGGCCAATAAAAGTGTTCATTCAACATGTCTAAAGTCTTTTGCACACCAAAATGTCCCATTAATCCTCCTGAATGTGATTCTCTAACAAGCAACTCACGCACTAAACAATTAGGTATGCATATTTGTTTCCCCTAAAAAGAAACCCATCATGCAAATAAAACTTTTTAAATGCCCCATGTTCACATGCCTTAAATACATCAGAAAAATCAGTATCATTCTCATACATATCTTTCAAATGCTCAAATCCTAACAACTTAGAACTAACATGGAAGTCAATGCATAATGTCTAGATAATGCATCGACAACCACATTCTCTTTACCTTGCTTGTATTTAATCACATAAGGAAAGATTTCGAGATATTCAACCCACTTACCATGCCGCTTGTTCAACTTACCTTGTCCCTTCAAGTGTTTGAGAGACTGATGGTCGGTATGAATCACGAACTCATTAGGCAGCAAGTAGTGTTCCCAAACTTCAAGAGTCCTAATCAGTGCGTAGAACTCTTTGTCATAGGTGGAGTAGTTCAAATGTGCGCCACCTAGCTTCTCACTGAAATATGCTATGGGTCGGCCTTCCTGTATAAGAACAGCACCAATACCAATCCCACAAGCATTACATTCGATTTCAAAGGTTTTAGAAAAATCAGGTAACCTTAAAACAGGAGCAGTAGTAAGTTTTTCTTTTAATGTGTTAAATGCAAGTTCCTGTTCTTTACCCCATTTAATCCTACAGCCTTTTTAATGATCTCATTTAGAGGTGCAGCAATAGTGCTAAAATCTCTAACAAACCTCCTATAGAAGCTTGCTAATCCATGAAAGGATCTCACCTCATTAGCATTCTTAGGTGTAGGCCATTCTTGGATAGCCTTAACCTTTTCAGTATCTACCTCAACTCCACGTGAACTAATAATAAATCCTAGGAATATGACACTATCAGTACAAAATGTGCATTTCTTAAGATTAGCATACAGTTCATGTTCACGCAACTTCTGTAAAACAAGTTCAACATGCCTAATGTGGTCATCCATGTTTCGGCTATAAATCAATATATCATCAAAATACACAACCACAAACTTACCTAGGTAATCACGCAAAACATGGTTCATCAATCTCATAAA